>NW_010332484.1:61892-72349 GCF_000700745.2 Antrostomus carolinensis | reverse complement strand
ATTATCCCCGATATCGGATCGGGACACATGGGCAACTTTCTGTATCAGATTTCTTTTACTTGTAATAGGGTTCTTTGCAGTTTGCATAGTGGTTGTCCAGTGTATGCTTGGATTTGCTTCACTTGGCACATCCTAATTTCCTCAAGAAAGTTCAGGTCTGCATCTTGGACTTGTCAGTGTGAGGTTAATGATTGGACGTAATGATCTTAAAGGTCTTTTACAATCTAGGTTGCAATTCGTGATTCTGTGATCTTCCAGTGGTCCTTCTCTTTCTGTTGTGTATTTTAGTTACAGCCTGGTCTCTTGTCAGTGTGGTGTTCCTCATTGATCTCTAAGGATGTTCCATGGTTGGCCCTCTCTGCTGGATTTGACTAACAGACAATCAGCTGTTGTCAGAAATAACGTTTCTTAAGACTATCTCACACTTAGCTGGTGCTCAGTGCTAGTAGATAGAACACGATTCATTAAACTGGATGTATTCATGCGCAGTGGAGTTCTCCTGTTGTCATTCAGTGGACTCAAAAGCATGTTCCTTATCTTCCAAATGAAGATGCTCATGTTGATTTGCATGCAGAAAGTGCGTCCTTCTCCACTGAAATGGGTATAGATATAGATCAGCATGCTGCAGAAACTTTTTAAAGGTAGGTGAGATGCATCCCAGGAATGTATAAATATCTGCCAGGGGAATTTCTACTTGGTTTTCGCTCTTCTACTAGAGGCATTGAATAGACAACAGATTTCTTGTCCTAGTGTAATTTTGGTGTGGTTTGTTTGGTTTTCTTTTTCTTCCCAGAATACTGTTGTGTACTTGATTTTAGAAATGAAGTGTGGGGCACAGCAGTCCTTTCCATGAGATCTGGGCCCTTTACAAGGTCGTCTCTAGAGACGGGAAGCAAGAGCAATGATCACAGATAGTCAATCCATCATCATGGGCCAGTGGGCAGTCCCTACTTTAGATAATGTAAGCTTACCCAGAAGTCTTGTTCCCAATATCCCTCTCTTCTGAATATCTGTTACTAGATAAATACTCAGTCTGTTCTTTTGATGAAGTTGATCTTGGACAAGCAAAGCAAGCTGAGACAGCAGAGCTCTAGTGCACAGAAGACTCAAGCCTTGTGTATTCAGTACTGCATGACAGTAGCAAGGCTGACATTTCAGATGTCTTTCACAGGTATATGCAGCATTGTTTAGTTAGTTAATCTAATAAGTAATATTTTTAAATTTATTTAAGTGTCTTAAATTTGTAGCTCCTTCTCATTGGTTGGGCATGGTTATTAACATTTAAATTCTTTGGAGATAGGAGATTGAGGAGAGGCTATATGAGTTAGTGAAAATCACACAAAGGTTCCTGTTGCATGGTACCAATTAGATGTTGGCTAAAATGAAGCAGACATTAGCAGAGTCATTTGGATCTGAGATGCTGGGTGACAAAACTTACAGTGTTTCAAGTGCTGAAGGAATTGCTCTTTTCAGGTAGTTTCTAAAGTGACTTAACTAAAACATTGCTCAATTACGAAGTATTATATGATGATTACTATGGAAATAAAAACCACTGCTCTTCCTTTTGTTTTCACTCAAGTCCTTCCTTAGCTGCATTGATTCTTAAGAGAATTGGAACAGGCTTTGAATTTTCATTCTGCACAACTGGTTCTAGTTTTAGTGTGTATTTAAGGCAGAAAACTCCTTTAATTGTTAAAGTGTTCAAAAATACTTTCCTCATACCTGGTGGTCCAGTTATCAGTAGTGAGTAAGTGCTAGTGTTTTTAACTAAGTACATTTACCTAAACATCTGAAAGAAATGTGCTTTTATCACCTAAAGATAGAAACTTGTTCACTTGGACTCCAGTCTGTTTTGCATAAACTTGTTTCCTGTGTGCAGCATCCTTTTCATTCCTGTACCTTGTTGCTAAGAGGCTTTCTCAGTCGTTGGTCCATCTTCTCACTCTTAATTTTTATTAATATTCTATCTCATATTAGTTTCTTGTTTCCCTTTTTTATTTAATGCACTATGTTTCAGCATAGTTATTAAGTGATTTTTACTGAAAGATGGTAAAAAGGCTTTTGGAATAGGTTTTAAAACATATTTTAGTAGGTTTGAAAACCTGGTTTGTCACATTTAGCAGCTTGAGACAATATACTATGATTTCTAGCTTAATTTGGGCAGATTCGAAAAGATCAAGCTATTAAGTGGAAACATCTTCCTGAACTCACCAATATTTAAAGTTTTTATTACACTGAACATGCAGTGTGCATTGTGGTAATGAAAATCATTGTTTTCTGGTCATTCAGGGTTCAGGACTGCACAAGGTTCTGACTTGCTCCTGTTTTTCTAAACCTGTTCCATGCCCTTCTTGGAATACACAAAATGTCCAGGTAACAGGAGAGGTTACTTTGGTGGAATGTGACTAATCTCATGAGAATCTATCAAAAGACAAGGTCCTGTTATATATGTCACATGTATCACATGTGATATGTATCATATATGTATAATATAATATATATGCTATATATCATGGATCTATCATATATAATATCTATCATATGCACCACATACATACTGTATAATACATACATTATATATTGTATCTATCCCATATCATATAGACCATATGTATCTCATATTTCATACTTATCATATATATGCCATATATCGTCTACATAATATGTGCAATATATCGCATATGTGATGTATCTATTGCATATATCGCATAATTTTCAATCATTTTAGCACCAACAACTGAGGACAAATGTTAAAGCAGGAGAGCTTGAAATGCCATTTCCAGTGCATTGTGGAGTACATGTAACAATAAACTTTGAAGCAAGTTTTCTGTAATTATATTAAAACCTAGAATGTTTTGAAATCTTTGGCATCTGTTTGTGCTCCCACATGTTGCTTAGACAAAGTATTCTGACTTTCTTCTGCGTAGAATCCTTGGTGACCAAAAGGACTAGCATTTGATGGCTTTGCCGAACCCAAAGAGTGAAAGTCAAACTGCTCCACACAAGTGGGGAGTCTTTTTGTTAAGGCAGTATGAATATACCTGTCGGATTTTAAAATCCTTCAGAAATACTTCAGAAGAAAAAGAATATTAGTATCCAAGAATTTTCCTTGTCACTTAGGATGAATGCCTGAAAATACATTGCCCGAAAATGCTAGGGAAATCTTTCCAATAACAGGGGAAATCACTTTCATCACTAGTTCTCCAGAAGTAAAACTTCCTAGTGTTTGAACAGAAATCATACTGCTTGTAATTAATGGCAGAATCTTTTTTGTCTTTAAAAAGCTTCCTTTTAAAGAGTGAGAGATCAAAAAGGTCCAAGTCCATTAAGAGATGTAGGATCTTTGATTTTTTCAATCTGGCTCTCGCTCTGCAAACCCTGAACAAAGCAAATTGCATTGATACTCATGTGTTGCAGTACTATGACAGAACTATACTTGTATGGGGGAGAGAGGGTGTGCTTACAGTGACAGGTCAACACTGTCGTGGTTATTATATGTTTCTGTTATACTTGATTACCACACTTGGGATCTAAGTTGTCAGTTGGTCATGGAGTGCGAAGGAACTGGAGAGCTATTTAACCTGTGCATAGCTGAAAAATAGAGACTACCACTTGAGGCTGTTAGGTGCTGTCTGCAGACTGTGCTTAGGTATTTGGAAATTATCTGTACGCACCCTTTCAAATTGAATCAGGTTTGTAAAAGTGGAGAAAACGTTAATGTTTGCACCAGTAGGTATTTTGTGTTGTAAAATTGCTGATTTTCCTGATGAAAAACACCTTTCTTAATAAGTATCTGATTACCTTTTTTCAGTAAGAAAGTTCTGAAGGATTGAAGCATTCATTTTTTGAGTTCTATTATGGGTAACTTTAGAGTGTATTAAGTTTCTCATAGCACTGAGCCAATGGGTGAATAAACATGTTTATCTTCATATGAATGAACAATCTGAACAATGTGTTTGCATGACAGAACAATATGAATTATACAGAATATACAAGGAGTTTTTTATTTTCAATAATACATTTTATTAAAAGCAAAGGAGCTTTAGTCTGGCTTTTAGTAGCAAAAATAGGTTACCTAATAAATACTTAAGGTTCATTATTTTTTTTTTCTTAGGGTACAACAAACCTTTCCAGAATGTTTTTCATGCTTCAACTACAAAGGCAAATTGAAACATGATGCAAGGTGCATAAAAAAAGTAGCAGGCTAATTGGGTGCTGTGGTGTAGTGTTGACAGGTTGATAGATCCATTATAGTGGAAATGCTTTTGCTGTAGTACCCATTATGTAACTGCTTGTAATAAAACCAAATTACTTCTAGACTTCTCACATTGCATTCTCTCTCTTAAATACACAGACATGCACACGTTTTCCTTCGTCTACCTCTGCTCAGACTTTGCCAGAAATGTCCTTGCATGCTAGAAGACCTACCTCTGCAGCTAGACCTGCTGTATGAGGCCCCAGCATTCAAGGTTGTTGTGTTTTCTTGTTCCATGCATGTCTCAGCTGGCTCCCTATTCTGTTTTTCTGTTGTCTTCCCAGAAATACTGCTTTCTGGCTAACTAGCAGCTTGTTAGTACAATGGAAAACTTGACTGGAGAAAGGATGGATAACTGGGATGCTTCTCCCTTGTGAGACCAAGATGGAAGTTTTTAGTAATGTTCCTGGTGGTACTGATGTTTGCTGTACATGAGTAAGGCTGAATTCTTGTTCTCCTCCACCTAAAAGACAGCAGAACTCAAAACACTTGCCTCAGGTTAACTGGCATCATTTTCAAGCACTGTGTATGCACTTCTGTGGGACATCTGCCTTTTTCATAGTAATATTGGCTTTCAAAAAACATACCGATCACGGTTCCTACAGAAAGTTTGAAAATGTCTGGGTAGTCACACCAATACTGCTGCCTGGATTTGTAAAATAATTATTTTGATTCGCGTGGATATTCTTCTGAACTGGCCATATTATACAGTTGCAATTAAGACAGTGCTTTATTAACAGCTTGTTTCAAGTTCATTGAGCTGATATCCCCACGGGTCTCTTCTTAAGTGCATCTATTTGTTTAGTATTGCACACATTTAGCAGTCAGTCAGAGATCTTCCGTTCAGAAGTCTATGTATTGCTGTCACATACATGGCTGCTTTGGCTTTTCTCGTTGCTTGTTGGGTTGTAAACATGAATTGTCATATTTGTCTTCATTCCTTGCCAGTTTTCTTTTCTGCTTACTTTAACAAGTAGCGCCTTCTAGATTTTTGACTTGCTTTATCTACTTAAAGATCCCAGATATTTTTCTACTAGATAAATAAATAGGCTTACTCCTTCATATGCATCAGCGATTCTTAGATGTGTGCTTTATGCAACTCTTACCTTTGTTAATTATCAAATGACTGTGCCATGCAAGGAAGCAAACTGTGATGTTGCTGGTTGCTACCTCTTGGCTTCCCTGAAGATTACCACTTCTTCAGATGAACTTTGGTCTCATCTCTGAGCATATTTTGCAATAGTCTTCCTTTGAAGAGCCTCTTTGTGACAAGGTTGATGATATTGGAAGGTAGTTATGGTGCAGATACCTTTCTGTTAGAAAGCTTTCTGTGAAGGATTAAGTGGAACTTGGTGCCCACACTGTTGCAGTTTCAAGACGCGAGCCTGATGAACTAAGAAGTGTTTTCCTAAGTGTGTTTTTTCTTAAATACTTTCTTAATCAGTGCTGTACTTCAGCATGAGTTTTTTTCTTTTCTTTAAACTGAGAGAGAGAGAGATTTCTCTAAATTAGAGTGGTCTTCCCAATTACCGTTAATTACCTTATAGTATGCGGAAGATGATTAATTGCATTACTTGCTTTGGAAATTCATCTGTACAAAATTGCCTTCACAAGCAGCTATGCTTAGAGCTCATAAGCAACATGAAATTGCAGTTTTACCATTTTCATTTGGCATTTTCAGTATACAACTGAGGTAAAGACAGTAGTGGGAGGGGGAAAAAAAGGTATGACCCAAAAGCATCCTGTGAGAGTAAATACCTTTTAGCTAAGGTATATCAGGTTAAGAACAAGGCCTCCTGTAAACTGATGCTGTTGTTCAGTGGATGGTGTTTCTAATAGGTAGGGTTCCTGAGCTACTGTGATGTATCTTCTCAAAGAAAACACAATTTTTAAGCTATGTAATCATCAGTCTAACCTAAAACATTTTGAAACAATTTCCTTACTTCTTCAATTTAATTGATGTTTCAATACTCTTTAATTTTCTAACTGTATCTTTGAAATAAGCACTATGATCCAAGCCTTATAAAAAGATAATTCTAGCTTCCTAAACAAGGACTCTTGAGTTTCTTCCATATTTCTCACATGACAAGTGATACAAGACTTGCTCTAACTGAGGAGATTGAAACTGTTTATTGGAAGGTGGGATGCAAAAGGACATACAAAATTAGAAGTGATACAGCACGGCAAGATCAGCCCTTTTGTAATGCAACAATGAGAATGTTAAACTGGTCCAACAGCATTTACTATTTATTTACAACTAATCAATAGAAGTCATTGAGCTAAAAGATATCCATGCTGATAAGAGCTCCAGAGCAGACATGTTTAGAAATAATGAAATAACTGTGTAATAATTCACTGTTATGATAATTACATAAGGGGTTTTCAGGAGTAAATTTTTTCTTTACAACATTGTAAGCCTCTAATGAAAGGGATATAGAAGACAAACTGCTCATGTCCACTTTCAAATACCTAGCAGTCTGTTCTGCAGAAGGAAAACTGGTTTTGACCTATGACTGATGTGACAGCCAAATTTTCTGTAGGAATTTTGCTGTAGCCTCTTCTAATCTACTGAAATATCTATAAAAATCTACTGTTAAGAATCAAAACTTCTATTTTGTGTTCTTCTACTGAAACTTTTGTCATTGACTTCAGTGTAATTAAGTTGGCATTAGAATTAGATTTCTGAGTTAGTAGCCATATGGAAAAATTACAGCATATTGTATGAGGAATGGAGTGATATTAAATAGGGTTAAACAAAAATGGTTTTGCCTTTTCAAGGAGGAAAAAAACCCACAACTGTTAAATCAATCCAGAATGTTTCATTTGACCCAAGACAATGTGTATGTCTCTTGATCTGTAAATTAGAGAGAAATAAAATAAGCTTTTGGATGTTTCTAGACTGAAATTTTGGAGGTTTTTCTGTTGTTGTTCTCAAATGTCTACATCTAGAATATGAAACAATTCTATTTTTTTTAAATAGTCATTTTTAGCTACTTTATAAATGATTATTCTTGTTATAAAACTTAATTTTTGGTGCATGCAGTATAATCAAAACATCCTATTTTGATTTACACATGAACAAGCAGGAAATCAGCTCTTTTCCTCAGAGAAGACTTCTTAAGAACAAGAATTTGTGTAAATTCTTACAAGTTATACTACATGCAAAAGAAATTTAGACAACTGGCTTAAAAGAACAGAGCTGAACTTAACTATTTAGAGTACAGCCATCTGATCATGCTACCAGCCTGACCAGTAAGCAGAAAACTAGGATGATTAAACTGAAGTTACAGCAGTTGTAGCAGCGTGTATTGCTACCTGGAAGGTAAAAATAAAAACAAAACCAACAAAAATGAAACCCTGTTGCAGTTCCAGTGATTACTCTAATTTTTTACTTCTGCTGTGTTTAAATCTGTAATGAATACATGTTTTAGGATGAGACAGCAAGGTTAACAGTGTCTCAATCCCAAGAGGAGGCAGAAGAAACCCTCAAAATTCATGCACATGGAATAGGGTATTATTCTGGCCTTTGAAAATTATGTAAACCATTCTTTGGGCAGATGATTTCCTGTAATCAGTAATATTACAATGCTTAGAAATTTTTCAGTATTGTGGCCAGGACAATTAAATTTTTTCCGTTGTATTAGTGTAAGATGAATAAGATGGTAAATAAGAATAAATTATATCTTTGTGTGAAAGACCTTGGAATGGCTAAGCCTCCTTAGGAGGGCTGTGTTTATTTGCTACATTTTTCTATAACTGCAGATCTGGACTATTTTCTTAAAGCAAAACCTCTTGAGGGCATTTAAAAGTTTGTTTGACTTGTGGTTACATTTAAGACCTACAGTAGCTTCAATAGCTGATGTACTGACTATTGAAAAGCCCTTGGAAAAGGCTGAAAAGCCTCCTTTGCCATTGTTGTGTTGCCTGAATAGGACAGTAGTCCTAGATGGTAATTACATGACACAAATTACACCAAAATATGCTGCAGTCTATTCTTACCCTTGTAACTGATGTTGAAGTCCAGGTATTAAAACATGAGGATTCAGGGGCAAGGGGGTTAACTAAGATGAGGATTTTTTTGAGAGAAAAAATAGAACAAAGAGTAATATATGACCTTTGCTCAAATACCATAAACCAAAGCAGTATGTTTAATAGTGTAGAAGACAGTTGATTACCAAAGAAGCTGAGAACCAGACTGCTGATGTTGATTTTTGCCTAGGAAAGATCACATGTCAATGAGCTTAGAGGTGATGGGGAGGTAGAGGAGGATTTTAGAGGCAGCTAGAAAGCAGAATAAAATTCAAGAACAGGATGGGTTCTTCAGAAGTCATCTGGTCATTTCTATTTGGCTGGAGGGACTAAATAATGATTTAAGGAGATGAAGAGGGTAGAAGATGGGAAGGAGTAGAATAAGGTTATAGAGGAGGGGAGAAATCACTTCTGCATCTGGCTCCTGTTTCCTTACTCGGACAATGCCATTTTCCATTACACTGTCGCTTAGTTTCTATCTCATCCCCTCCTCTGCCCCTTGAAATATTACCCATCTTTCCCCCAGAGTTTTCCAGAGATGTCTCTCTGAGATGTAGTTCCAGGTTATATAAAGAAGGCAGATTTCAATCTTTCTTTCACCATATCAGACCTCTTTATTTGGGGGAAGGCTGGAATTCAGGTTTGGAACCTGTAGCTGAAGTGAGTTAATCCTAAATATAAAAAGCTCCTTTACTCTTCACAGACTCCATTAGGTTCAGTTCAGCTACATTTGAGTTCTGAGGATTTAATAATTCAGTATATTTTTAATATAATTTACTGTCCCAAGACATAATTGATTGTCTGAGTTATATGACTTCATCCATACTGATAAATATATTACGCAGTGGCATCAAAGGCCTTACGGTTAGTGAAAAGAAAATCACTGCAGAATGAACATCTGTGACGGCTGCCAAAAGGATTATATGTTTATTAGACAAAGAGGGTAAAAAAAAAAAAATTACAATAGATACAGTGTATGGGAACAGACCTTTAAAATGCATTGAGATACCAGGATTAAAATAATACTCTGCTCATAAAATTTGTGTGTATATCATCACCTGCCCCACCTTAGATACTGTAGCACCAGCTTTTTTTGTTGTATGTTTTATGATCATATTTTATACTAAGTTTTCTGTGTTCCCCATTCAAGCTAAACAGCTAAAACTATCTGTATTGCAGGATAATAAAATTGTCACTTAACAATTGTAACTAATTTAATATGCTAAAATACCCAAAAGAATGGGTCATTGGGATCAGACTGTGAGAAACTGTTCCCTGTGCAAATAAGGGTCTTTACATAGGCTTTGATGAGGTAATGCATATGATGTAGTGTTGCTGCAGAGAAGAAATGCAGTTATTCAGCCAGAATTTCCATAAACAAAGCATCTAATTTTAAAAATCATTCTCATGATTTAAAACTCTGCATTCTTATTTCACTACTCTAACATGCCCAAGTCGTATCCCGTTCCTCACTGTCTCTGAATGTGGAGGTTAACTATGATCCTTCAAAGATATCTAACCTTGATTCTGCAAGGATGGTATCCCTGTATCCTTTCATCACAACCTTTCAATAAATTGAGGCATGTATTTAATTATACACAGGTTAAATAATTCTCTTTCAAGTTCTTTGGGTCAGAGACTTTGTGGGAGTACCTCTAAAATACAGTGGCGGGCATCTAGTACCTGTCAGAAAGTCATAAGTTAGACTTCTGACTGCTGCTTTCCAACTGTACTAGCACAGAAGGCATCGCTGTGGCTTATAACTTCAAAGTTGACCATTACTAAATAGAGTACAGCAAAATTACCTAGCCATGCTCTCTTTTGTATGTGAACTTTATGAAAATCCTTTAAACATCTAGTGAGTTTATATTCTCATAGGTAATGGATCTGGGGGTTATTTTGTTTTGGTTTGGGGTTTTTTTCCCCTTATCTTGGTCAGTTTTCACACGAGCATGGCATTTTAAATCAGTGTTTCCTGTTTAAGGCATTAGACCTGGAAACTTGATACACAGTTCTCAAATCTGATGTATTCTTCCTTTATGACTGCAACTGCTCTGCCCATCAGCTTCTTTTCTGTAAAATAGAAATAGTACCACCTCTCCACTTGTCTTTTTGCATTTGTGTAGACTCTAAAATATCTGGGAGAAGAAATGGCCTGCATGACTGCAATATT
>NW_010332484.1:36037-61861 GCF_000700745.2 Antrostomus carolinensis | reverse complement strand
GAATGCCGTACTTTCTTCCTTACATGTGCATTATTTGGACTTGATATGTTCTGTTGATGGTGTTCTATATACTGGTCTATAAGGTAAATAGGAAATGAATGTCACTATCAGAGGAACCATTCCAGAAAGTTCTGTCAAATGGAACTATTAGGTGCTGCAAGTGGAGGACAAGTAGTGGTTTGTTGCTACAAATGTGAGCATCTGATGTAAAAAGCTCGTCCTGTTGACTTCAGTGCAAAACTCCCACTGACCTCAGTAAAGCTGCTGTTTTACCCTGACACTTGGTGAGATGTTAGCTAAGGAGCTGATCAAAACACTATGAAGTTACTTTTCACAGGATGCAGAAATAAATGCCCTTCTCTCTGCAGAGGAAACTTATGTAGCATAAACCAATTGAGCTGAACAAAAGTACCTGGCTGGGTCGTGCTTATTTTATGCAGGACTCAGTGTACTTTCCATCTGCAATGATAAGGTGCTTGCTGTTAGTGCATGCTGAGGTAAGCTGGATTTAGAAGGATGCTGAAACTAGAAATGTAATAGTGGCTTACAGAAAGATAGGTAAATGTTTTTTTAGGAATACTTCGTTCCCCACCGTAGAGCACAGCTGTCAGTTCAGAGGCTGATACTTCCACAAAGGTGGTAATTCCTCAGCCCGTTGCTTTGTAGTCGTGAGCTTGTGTTCAGGGTCATTTACTGTCAATTGGGATGTGGGGTGATCGATCTACAATCTCCAGTATATACTGTGAGCCCATTGACTTCCTACCAGACTTGCACATGTACCAAGCTGTCCTGGTTTTTCTAGGATAGTTAATTATCTTCTTAGTAGCTAGAATAGCACTGTGTTTTGGTTTCAGTATGGGATTTGTTATGAGAAGAATGTTGATAAGGTACTGATGTTTTAGTTGCTGCTGGAAGTCCAAGGACTTCATGTTTTGCTAGTCTGCAAGTGCAAAGGACTAGGATGGGAAGTGTAGTAATTAGAAAAACCCAAATTGGCATTTGGATATGCCAATGAGATATTCCATATCCTATCATGTCATGTATTAATGGGAGCTGACTGGAAAGTGTGGGGATTCTCTTGGGCATCACTTGGGCTCACTCTTCCAGGATTGCGGTTTTGAGACTGTCACTGCTCCAGGATTGTTAGCTGGGCATCGGTTGGTGGGTGGTGAGCAACTGCACTGCACATCACACATTTCCATATTCTATTATTACTGTTATTATTATTATTTTATTTCAAGTAGTAAATTGTTTTTATCTGAGCCCATGAGTTTTCTCTCATTTACCCTTCTGTTTCTCTCCCCTGTTCCCTGGAGTGGGATGGGGGAGAGTGAGCAAGCAGCTGTGTTTGGCTGCTGGCCAAAGCAGTGAACCATCACACAAGCAAAGGTGAAATTCTGTTTCAAGTGTAGTTGACCACCTTATTTCAGTAGGACATAATTTTGCACACAGCTGAATCCAGTGGGATTTAGCCCCATGATTGAAACTAGGTATATTCATCAGTCTTCATAATGGTGCTTAGTGCAGTTATGTTCTTGAGGCGTTTAATTTTTGCCTTTAAGCTTCGCTGTTGAAAAATTGAAAACTAATCCCTATCAATGTTGGAAATTTTCAGCGAAGTAAACTCTTCTAGTAACTATGGAGAGAGAAGCATGCAGGTCCCATGCCATTAGTGCCAGCTTTGTGCTGGAATGACCCAGAATACCGTGCCAGAACCCGTGTGAGTGGAGCTTCGCTTCCTCCCTGCCTTGACATGCAGCTTTCAGAGCCTCTTTCCAGCATCTCTTCCATACAGATCGTTCTCCATGTCCTGCTGTAATTACAGACCCATAATTGGCATGGGTTTCAGGTGGAAGCCGTTCCTTACGGCCGTGGCTGGATGGAGCACAGTACAGCGTTGATGTCAGCGGCTCATGACTTGGTTTCACAGGTGCTGTTGTAGTTCTTGGAACATTAAGGAGTACGCTCTGTGTGCATGGTGTGTGCCTGCCCACTGAGCATGTACAAATAGATATTAAACGGTGGAACGCACTGCTAAATGAATTGGGGTTTCAGTGGGCAATTAACGCCTCTGGTACATGCCTGTATTTTTGCTCAACTTCACTGGGTTCAATGGGGAGCAGGTGTGCAGTGCTTGATCCATGAGAGGTCAAGAAACAGGATTTCTGTGGAATTCTACACAGGTCTTTTCAAATAGCTTCTCTCGCACCTAACTGTGCACAGCAAAAATTCTGCCAAAACCCCAAGCTAGATATAAAATAAGCACTTCTTAACATCCTGCCAAACAAAGGTTGGAGTCTGTGATGTCAGGACCAGCAGCGCAGCTTTGTTTTACCTGGTTTTTCAATTCCAAAAATGCATGCTCAATAAAAAAAAAGTTGTTGAAAGCCACTTTTCTGTTGCTCTGCGTGCCTTTTTTCCTTCTGCTTGGCAACCTCCACACCTGCTGTTCAGACTACTAAAAATTGTCCTTTCTTTGTCCTGCAAGTATTCCTGCCTAAGAGGAGAGGATGAAGGGTTCACTACGATTGTTTTTGATTCTGCTGCCTTGTAACTTTCAAAATTAAGTTCTCGTTAACAATTCAGTGTTCTTGGGGCCCCAAAATTTAGGGGTTTTTAAATTAGAATGGCTATGAGGTAGGATAGTTAACAGTAGCACAGGCATGTACTGCTCTTAAAACCAGCTTTTTAATGTATTCTTTAAGTGTATGGCAGTAAAAAATGGCATTTTCTGCTGTGTTGTCAGGCAGGAGTGTTTGATAGGAATGAGGCAAAAGGAACAGGTGAAAGGAAGTTACTCCCATCTTCTATGATACAGTTTTTCTCTCCAACATTTGTTGGTTCAAGGCTCCCACACAGTTTCCTTTTTCTTTAGCTGGTGCAGTGACAGCTCCTTATCCGGTTATAGTCTGCTTTAAGAGCAGCCTTCATTGTGATGTTACTGAGAAACAGTTGAATATAGCATCGCCGATGTTTTAAGGAGGAGGACCAACTCTTTCTCAGTTTACTCTGATGGGTGTTTTTCATCTTTATCTTTAATGAGAGGGTGAGCAAGATTTGACCAAAATGTTTCCTGGGATCCAAAGAGTTATTTGCCTCTCAAGGGAACACTGATGACTAGTTTCAGATTTCAGAAGTGAAAATGTCTTGCCCTTTGAACAAATTTGTACAAGAGCCAACCCATCCCAGAAACACCACCACCACCACACAGACACGGTGGATGAAGTGCAGAATTTTGCCATTTCACCTCAGATGGCTACCTGGGCCATTTTATTTTCCAGAAGCCTTGTTGCTGCCAGCAGTAAGGTTGTATCAGCTCTGTATACTCTGTAGTATCAAGAGAGCTGAGCTGGTTCTAGATGGACCAACTTACACACTGGAAGCAACCTGTGTTTTCCATGGGGTAGACAAGCCTCCACGTAGGTCTGCACTAGGACAGCTGGTGTGCTGTCAGTTCATGTTTAGAACTGGCTTGCAGTGCACGTTGAGATGTTTTCCTTAGGAAAGTTGGAATAATACTGCCAAAATACTTGTAGTGCAGATCCATCTATGTCAGATAAGCTACACATTGTGTTGGCATAGTAAAATGATCCTCATGAGGGAAAAAAAAAAAGTATTTTTACTAGTTTAACCACAACTGGCAGCTTCTTCCAGCACTGCTATCCTTTCCTGACTTAGCTAACTTAGCCTGCAAAATTAGCTGGTTTTCCCATTCCGATGTGTCCTGGTTTTAAAATGTGTTAATAGCACAATGACATTTTTGAGCAGGGACACAAGTTATCGTTTCAATACTTGCTATCCAGAAAACCATTTTAGAGACTTTTAGAAAGCACTAGCTCTGGTGCTGTAAGGCACGGCATGCTTAAGGTAGTAACTTTGCAAGGATCGATGCTTAGTGGTTGGCTAGAGTTAAAGTGCAACTTGGTACCCATACAGGGGCTTGGAGTGTTTAATTAGATTGTAAAAGGATGGTGTAATAATTCATATTTGTAAAAGGAAACATGGTTTCTAAAGTTGATGGAAAAAGGAAAAAGTATTCATGAGAATTCTGAATTCTTTTGAACTTGACATGTTTAAATTAATCCTTTTTTCTGAGCCCACTTTAACTTTTGCTTAACTTACTCATATTTTTTCACTTTTGAGCAAAATAATTTTTGAAGCTGTTTCATAAACCCAGAATGATGGAAGGTTAGAGACCAATCTGTTTAGATACAGATAATGATTAACAATGTTCAAGAATGCGAGAATGAAATAAAATTTAGATGTCAACAGACTTTTCACAGGAAGATTTATTTTTCAGAAGAGGCCATTTTGAAAGGAAAATGTATTAAAAGTGTTCCCATAGAGACTATAGGTAGTCCTTAATTTCTGTATATATACAGCTAGCAACATATTGGTGAAACCAAAAAATTTACTCACACTTCTTTTTCACTAGATGAATTGCTGATATATTACTTTTTTCTCAAATGGGTAATAAAAATACACTAGTTGGGTTTGTTGCCATATTTATAGATACACATATTCTCAGGTTTTAGAACTATGGAGATGAGTGATATTTGTCTGTCCATTTGGGAGATTTTAAAAACATACCTGTTATTATTTAAAAACATACCTCTCATTTTACCTTCGTAACTTAATTTATTTCTCAATATGATCTTTTAAATTACATGGACAAAGTGGTTCCAATAAACTAGTAGAATTTACATTATTAATTTAAGACTTGGAAATAGTAATATTTTGAATCAATGTACGTTTGCTCTGGTTCTGTACTGAAAGTAGCTCAAAAACACAACCTAAAAGTTTCCTTAGAGAAGAGCTTTGCATTTCTTAAAAGCTGAAATGATAACTTGATTAACAATAGAGATTTGTAATCACTTCGAAATGAATCCTGTCCTGTTCTCAAGCTGTCTTAGAAGATGATTACAAAACTGTGTATGTTTCCTTATCATTCCTGCCTCATGGGAAACCAAGAGCATTCATAATTTCAGAGTCAAAATTCAGTTCTTTCAGATTACTTTGTTCCATGAATAGGCCAGACTTGATAGTTGGATCTCACTAGGTTTATTTAGTAATTCATTAATGAAGCACTCATTTCAGCTCACACTGCTAGTTCATTTTAGAAGCTGGTTGCACAAAATCACTCAGCTGCCTTGTTTATCTCAATAATCCAGTATATATCTGAACTGAGTTCAGTTCATTAAAAATAAGGATTCTGGGTGACTACAACAAATCTTTGTCAGCTGCCTACACTCATGCTGATGCAGTACATGCAAATGAAAATATATTAATATCTCAGTCTCTTAACAAAACGATGCAGTGTTCAGAGCATTAGGAAAGGTTGCAGCTCTTGGCTGCAGAAGGGAGTTTTACCTATGAGAAGTAAGAAAGTTTTCACTAATTTGTAGCTGAAGTTAATTATCAGTGTCAGTAAATCCTCACAACTGCAGCTGTTAATTTAAAATTGCTGATTGTCTCCCCAAAGTAATTTAGGTATTTTTCCCCAAAAATGAGATCTAATGTGTACAGTGAAGGGCCAGTTGTAGGACAGACAACCATCTAAAGTTTTCTGACCTTCATCACCACTAACTCCAGGAAATCAAATCTTTATCCTACCAAATGCAAATAAGTAATGAATCGCACCAGGAATTAGCTACAGTTTATTTGCACTACAGCTACATTATCATAATATCTTTAATATCTTTAGTTTTGCTATAGAGACAGTGAGGAATTCGTCTCTCAATAAAGATTTTGTGCTATCTTAGATAGGTTTCTCATCAGTTAATTTTGTGATTAAAAGGTCTGAAGGAATGACTGATTCTCTAAAATAATTTCTCTTGTAAGGAATCCTTTAATTTCCGTGTCAGATTCTACCACACAATGTACTGCATAGTTAGGGTAGGAATTGCTAAAACCCATTTCCAACTTGCATGCGTATGATGTGTTTCTCGGGATGTAGGTGTAGGACAGGTCACAATGGTGACTAAATGTGTTGGTGAAAAGGGAAAGGGGTAAAAGAGGCAGGAGATGAACAAACAGCTCTGGCAGTTGTCACATGTGCAGGTTTCTTGGCCTTGTCCCGTTAATAACAGCTATCGACTGTGTACTTGAAGTTCACAAGATGGTCTTCAGGCTGTATGTAATAGCTGTATTTTTTAAGATTCATGCATGTTGTCTCTTCATAACTGGAGAATAGCTGGGGGAAATAATAAACATGGGGGTGAAATAAAACAAAGTAGTTCATATTTTAAATTTTACAATACATAAAATAAGGGGGAAGAATTTCATGACCAAGTTAGCATAATATAAATTTGCTCGTCTTTAGCCATCCTAAAACCCCTAACTGCAGAGCTTTATCTGCAGTTGTGTAGAAACACACACGCTTAACTTCAAGCATATGTGTAGTAAGATGTTTTTAGGGAAGAGTGATTAATATTAATGCTGCATGATAATCCAAAAGGGTTTCTACCAGCAGTTCCCTTTCATAGGTTGTTTCAATCATTTCAAGTAAGACAACTGTCAGCTGAAAACTAGTATCTGTTTTTCATAAACATTTTCTTGAGATTATTGCAGTGTGAAACCACATGTTTTCTTAATAATCCAGTTTTCTGTCATGCCAGTTAAACTGCTGCCTTTGTAATAAGACTGTAATTTCATTGTAATAGCATTCATGAACTCATACTAGATGCATTTTTAAGCCTGTTTTAACGTGAGAAGTGAAGAGAGCTGGACTACAAGTTAGGTTTGGATTACAGCCTTCTCTTTTCCATCTAATTTTAAGCAGCTTTCTCAACCACTGTGATTGTCTCAGCTGCATTATTCATCCCCATACTGCTGCCACAATGCAACCAGTGTTGTCTGTTGTCCTCGTATGAGCAAACGGGTGATTCTGGTGGTGATCCTCCTTGCCCCAGCAGTGTAGGAAGTGCAGCAAACCTAACGTGTGTCTGACGTTAGTGAGGGTGTTTTCCAAGAGGAGACCGGGGCATAAGAGATTATAGAAATCAGAGCTTTTCTAGGTATCATTTAATCATAACTGTGAAAAATGACCATGTCCCAAGAGAATGGGGGAGGAAGTGGAGGGGAGCCCATCACTGCAGCTGCTGCTGTGGCATGATTTCCCAGGGCCAAGGCACTGGCACCCACCAAGGGTGGAAGGCCTGCTGGACATTCGTGTGAAAAGAGGGAGTCATCCTCAGTTATGTCACCTGGGATGGTGTGTTTTTACCTATATAGTTATGTCCGTATGTAGATGTACCTGTCTTGGTATAACAGTGGTACACCTATGTATCTTTCGATTAACTGTGACGATTAGCAGAAGCTCTATGGCTCTCTGCACTTTTGTAATGCTGTGGTTTTATTTACCTTGGAAGAGTTGGCAGCTATCAGGGTATTTATTAGGACCTTGTGGGCACTAAGAAAATATAAACAGCTGAAACGACACTGAAGTTACACGCACAGCCTTGCAATAAAGTGTAGAGCCAGATTTAAGAGGAGGTATAGAAGGTATAGCAAAGGTGTTTTTTAAGGAAAGATTGTAAGAAGTGGAAGTTGTTAACCTAAGAAAAGGCTGAGTGAAGATATGATAGCACTTTCTGTATGTATTAATTAGAAGACTGATGCAAAGAGAGGTGTAATCAATGTATCTGTAGGTAAATCAGTCTCCAGCTCCACTGAGGATAGGTTGGGCTTGACATAGGAAAATCTTTCTAGCCCCAAGATCAGAGAACCACTGGAAGATAATTGCCTGAGAAGGCTGGAAAACCCTTCTGGTGGTGGAGATGCTGTGAACTTCTGCTAAGAATGGTTTAGATGTACTTAATCCTGTGACAGAAAGATGGATTAAATGATCTCTTGAATCACCTTATTTTCTGTTACTCCGTGCAGAGAGCTAACTTGTGAGGCAGTGCTGATGTATTTAATACATTCTCTTGCTAGCTCCTTTTGTTCTTTCTAATAACCAAAAAATGTAAAATGTGCAATGTTTTTCAAACATCTCTTCTAAACATAGCTTTTCTTTTCCTTCAAAGGGAGGGGAACATTATTTCTACATAAAAATCTTGCCACATGAAATGGTTATTTCTCTTGGCACTTTTTTTTCCAGTGATTCAGCAATGCCCTTCAAGAAAAGACAGCTAGATAAAACTGTAAGGATAACCAAAGCAATGTATGTAGTAGCAGAGTAAGAACTAAAATGTCATGGTGTGTAAGTAAAAAGTAAAATCCAGCGTAGTGATCTGATACATGTAGCTGGTCCCTGCATCTAACCTCCACGGTGAGGAGGGAGGTTAAAGGCAGATGAGTTCCGTTTCTGTAGTGGTGGTGAGAACACAAGTTTCGGTGCAGTTGCAGGCTTTTCAGCAGCAGAAACAAAAAGCCACTCACCTGCTGTGTCTCCTATTGATGTCTGTTCTCCTTGGTCATAACATTACAGCCCCTTTCCTTTGAATATTCCTCTCTCTGAGTCGTTCATTGTTGCATCTTCTGCGAGGGAAAGCAATATTCCTAACATAATCCTCATTCTGTGAAAGCAGCAAAGCACTTAAAAAAATGAGTAAGGGCCATTTCTTTTATTTCATAGTAGACATGTTGAAACACAGAGTGAAAAAAAGCCTCTAAAACTGATTCCTCAACCATTTCTTTAGTCTATGATGTAGCTGCAGAGACACTTGTGATTGCTGGCAGAAGGGAGGAGGTGGTGTGAGGCTTGAAATCTCAAAGGATATGGAAAAGGATGGGCATTCTCCTTCCCTCCATAGTCACCACAAATAGGCTTAAAAATGGTGCATTAAAAATTAAAATTGCAGCATTAGACCTCTGTTCTAATCGCTGATTTACAGAACTAGAATGAAGTCCTAATCTCTTAGCCTCCAGGCCCTCAAATTTTATTTAAAAAACCCAAAAAAACAACCAAATCTATCTTTTCTCTTTCCTTTCATTCTCTAATTTTAAAGTGTCCTGTCAGACTTGATTAATAATAATAATAAAAAATTATTCAGTTAGAGCCCTGCTAATTACCATGTTTCTCTCACCTCTGTTCTGTGGCCCAGCACGAGGAAATACTCGGTAGGATCTCGGTGCTTTCTTTTCGTGTGCTGCCTGTTCTCCTGCCCATCTCTTCCACTGGCTGATGGAGCTCCAATGGCCCTGAGGCACCCTCATGATACTGCACTGAATATTACTGCTTCAGTCAGACAACAGCATGTGAAAAAAAATTCCAAATGGTCAAGTAGTGACTGGTTAGTTGTATCTCTGTCCTAAAAAGGGTCGTATTCAGTTGAATGATCGCTGAAGCAGCAGTTATAAAATCGGAGCATTTCCCTACTATCACAAATCTGCATGTGTGTGCACATATACACGGATTCCATCACTCTCCTGGCCTTTGAGGTGTGACTCTAGTGTTCTAGGCTCTCACTCTGATCTTCCCAGCTGGCACTCAATACAATCCAAGCATCACCAGACTTGGATTAAGATGCCAGTGTCATTGTTGCCAGTTCTATTGGACTATTATTTATTCAATTATTGGACATAATTGAATAAATAATAATTGAATAAATCTTCCTCTCCTTGAAAAGCTTCTAGTTTTCTACGTACAGTACTGATTAAAAAAATACTAGTAAGGCTGTATGTACTCAATTACTAGTAAGACTGTGCTTTTCAAAAAACATGCATCTTATTTCCAGTCTGAGTTAGTCAGTTAGTCTTCCATAACTGCTTTGCTTTGCCTTTCTTCTTGCCTGGTCAAATTGCTTACTACTAACAGAGATATTTTACAGAAATCTACTATATTATTACTATCTTTAAGCTACCTTCATCAACAACAACACTGAGAGAAATAAAATTTACCATAAGCTCACAGTGATATGCATTAATTATATTACTCTCCTTAATTATTTATTAATTGGATTCTAAAATGGATTCTGTATTAACCATTCCATTAACTTTATTTAGATCCACATCACACTCACAAGCTTGTAATTACCTGGATTATCTCATTTACTTCTAAAAATGTCCTTAGGTTTCTTCAGGTCCTCTGAAAGCTGCCATAGTTTCCCAACAAACTGAAAAAAAAAGGATATATATGTCCCCCAGCCAGCTCTTCTAAAATAATTGGATACAAATTACACAGACTTGCAAATATCAAATTATGAACCTTGGTATCAACTCATTAATGTCATCCTAAATTATTCTTGATATGGAAATATTTAATAGTCCCAGCTATACCAAACATCTGTCTCTTCACAGATACACAACAGAAGTGCTTATTGATCTCTTTTTAATTAACTGTTACTAATGCCAAGATTTCCCTCTAGTAATGAATCACTATCAGAATTCCTGCAGCTTTGGTTTACTCAGGGAAAAAAATCTTATTCCTTTTATTCCTAACAATATTGGCAATAGCTTGTTCTTTGTATCTGTTTTTTCTTGATTAAACACCTCCATTCTAACCTTATGTTCAGTATAAAGCTTTTTTTACGCAATTCTAACTTTAAGTCTGCTTGGTGTTCTAATTAATAATATGTTCCTTCTGGAAAAGGTGGTGGCTTTTTCAAACAGGATTGATGCTTAGAGAAATATTCTTAATTAGCATTCATAGTTTTCATCACTTTTTTTTTTTCCTCATGGAGTTATGGTTTCTAATTGTTTTCCCCTTGGAAAAATTTACTTATTTTAAAGCTACAAATACAGTGGTTTGGATGTTAATCATGCTTGCAGATAACAGTATAAACCACCAGCATTTCTTGTACAGAAGTTACACTGATTTTTAGGTTTGTGATCTGTTGTTTTTCATATGCTAAGAACCAGACACAGCATTTTTTTCTTGGTGGGAAATCTTTTGTCTCCAAATACTTTGTAGACAGCACTGTGTCTCCCCTCCTGTACCCACATATGTTACTCAAAATTCAGTTATTCATTGATTTTTACCCCCTCCCCTTTTGTTACATGCAGGTGAATTGTCTTGGGATTTTAATTTGATTCAGTAGATTGTAGTAGACACCTGTTAGTAAACTGCCTAGTATTTATATGATACAGCACTGATTTCATAAGCATTTGGCATCATGTTGCTCTTGAGCTGTCAGAAACAGTGTAATTTTTGACATAAATTGCCATTTTCCTTTCTTTTTTCCAAGTTGCTCCTTTGTAAACACCTTAGAACAATTATTTTAACACCCCATGAATTAGACTAACCCCACCAGCTTTCAGTAGCACCACCTAGACTTTCTGGTTTATAGCCCAAGCTCCCAGTGTTGTTGTACAAACCAGTAAATTACTTCTTTATTATTCTCTAATGTAAACGTGAGTTCAGGATGCCGAAGACCTCATACATCCAGCGTTAGTCTGCATTAGCAGTGACACCAGCAGAGGGTACCAGACCTTTTTGCTGATGTTGATGACAACGCTTGCTTTGGGACAGAGCCTCTGCTAGAGCTGTAGAATATGCAGCTGGTGACTTGGAATCAGTGTGGACATAAGATGCATTTGGACTCACCCTGTTGTGGGGCTGTTCTTCAAAAAACTAGGATAGCCTGACTGCCAGCCAAACTGCATCACACCTCACCCTCATTTCTAGGAAAACCAGAAAAAATAATCCCATGAAATGCTTTGATTCTAATGAAAAGACATTTTTTGAAATGTTTCCAACCATCTCAGTTGCTCGACCCACTTTCTGAACGACTGCACCCTCTAATGGGGTAAACAAGATTGACTTTCAAAGCAGCCAGTTTATTTTTATATTGTTTATATCCTTCTAGTCCTTATAGGCATAATGCAACAGTCCATTCTTGTGACAGGAAAACAAGCAGTTTTGCTGAATGTAGATGACAGGAGAGGTGTGAATAGCCAATAAAGACTTTATATGATTCACCTGTACTCTAGGTTAATTAAAAGTACATAACTAGCTGTATACATTCATGGTGAAAGGAGAGGGGAATTTTAACAAAATCCTAGAAAGGATAATTTATTTCACTTCTAAGTCCAGGAAAAAGTACATTTTTTTTTTCTTATTGTGTGAAGCCATCTCATTTTACCAAATGGGGTAGTAAAAGTGGGGAAGTAAAAGTTTGGACAATGAAAGCAAGATGAAACAGACACTTAACCATGATGTTGCATCTTGTCAAACAGGTAATTCTCTAATGGACCAATGAAAGCCGACGATGACAAGTTGTGGTCAACAGTCCTTGAATGTGCTGATGGTTCTGCTTTCATTGCTCTTGTCAGCAGGTAACTTTTATACATTGAATTTATCTTTCGGTGATGTATGCCACAGGGAAAAATAAGTTGCAATTTAACACTGGGTTCCTACAAAACAAACAAGATCAAATGGATTGTTAATTGACTAATAAATAAATAAAGCCTCTTTATGTTTAAGAACTGGAAGCTGGAATTTGAAATGCAATTGAAAATTCAGTTTAAGAAAAGGTGATGGGACACTGACATGGTAAAGCAGGCTGAAAATTTAAAAGAAACAAAGCTACTGTTTTGATATGCTAGGTTTTCAGCTCATCTAAAAGAAAAAAGCAGGCTCTCCACCACTGTACAATCCAACCGTTCTGCTAAATAACCATCCATTGGAAGCAGAGGAAGTCAAGTTCCAGTTGTGTGTTTTTGTAAGTGCACACAGGGTATGTAAGCATGTGAAGGATTGAACTCGGAGCTTCAACTATTCTTGAAATGAATATGTTAGATACAATGTAACTTGTCTTATATATATTTAAAAGAAAAATGCTTAACATCATGGACCAGGGGGAGGTTCCAGAGGTTTTTCTCCTGATGCTTGGTAGATCTCTGCCCTAGATGTTTCCTGCTGGCACACAGAAAGGATTTGGGCAGCAATGTCAGTTGTTAGACTGAAAATTATTCTAATGCTATGATTATTAGTTGCATTTGTTCTTCAGGAGTTTATGACATTAAGGTTTTCTGTAATTATGAAATGAATATTTAAAAAAATAATTTAAAAGGTTCTTAGTTGAAATAGATTTGATCATGTGAGTTTTAAACTCTCAGTACAACCTCTTTTATCCTCCTTTCTTGAAGCACTTGTTAATCCAAGAAGATTTTTTATGCAGCACTGCTGCTTATTCCCGTATACTACATCACACCCCTAACCACCATACTTAAAACTTTAGTGGTCATTGTGTATCTTAGAGTATCCTTGTGCTCCAGTAAGCATGGTTACTAGTCTGTCAGCGGAATGCCTGTAATATGCAGTGCTAGATCCTCATCAGTTAGTTCAAGCGTGCATTTTGTTCCCCACAGTCTCATTGCTTGTTTGCAAGTGTTCAGGTTGATTCTGGCTAACGATAGTTCATTACCAGATATAACTGACACAGCTCTTTTGCTAACAGTGTTAGAATATTACCAACTAGACTACTCTGCCTAATCTTAAACCGTTTTCCTTTAGCGTCCTTCCACTGATGTCCCTATGCATGGCGCTGCATCCCTAGTTATCCAACTGCCCTCCTCCTATGTACTAGAAGCAGAGGGGCTGTAGCTGCCTCTGTTGTTTTCCAGGTTGAAGTCAGTTCAGAAAGCTATTTACTTGGGGCAGGAATGAAGCCAATTATTCAGGACTTCAGTGAATGTATCACAGTGATCAAATGTCACAAAACTTCTCTAGCTGCTCCAGTCTCTTCTGTTGAACTTTACTACATTTTTATACCTTTACCACTTTTTATAGGGGAATTCTACTAGACTCCCCCTGAGAGATTACTTCTCCAACCATTTTTCTCAAGATGATATAAATACCTGTGTTCTAGTTGAATGGAACACTGTGATTACACCGTGTGTGCAAACAGAAGTAGTCAGCCACTGGTATACATACACACCTACTCCCACAAACCCAGACATAAACCTAGTGTAGTTTTTTTTTCTCTTAGAAGAAAAGTACTGCCTCTGAAGTACGATGTTTTTATTTGAAACTAATTACATATAGCTTTTACTTCTTACATAATTTATCTGTTAACATCACAAACTATTGTCTTTGTAAATATGTACCTTATCTTCTTGTTGCTTCTTGACTGTTAGTTTTTTGTTATCTCACATCTGTTATTAGCACGTAGGGTACAGGCTTAATCTGAAATCATCACAAGCCTTTCATGCCAGCCTAACTCTGCTCCATGGGTAATTGTACTACTGACATCTGTAGAAGTGTGTTTTGGTCACTGCTAACTCACACACACTTCACAGGATGAAATTTATTATTTATTATTTTGCAGCAAGCATGAATGTCATTTTTTTTGTCCAAGACAGGTCAGCTTCCATAAAGGAAAACTAATGGCTTTATGCTGTGAGAATGATGGGGAAAAAAAGGCGGGTGCTCTCTCTGGAATGGTGTGAACATCATCTTTAAACTGAGCTGAAATGAAAATCTAATGGCAAGACTCCTTTTGAGTTCTCTGGATTTACAGACTCCTGTCTGAAGGATCATGCTTTACTTCCAAGACTTTGATATACTAAGATTCACAATCTTAGTACTAAATTTCTAAAATCTGTATGCATGGTTGAAAACTGCACTTAACAATTGGAAGTGTAACTTTCACTGGCTCCACAGGCAGAATGAAAAATGAAAGTAGGAGTGTGAGTGACAGAAAAATCCTCAGAGCACGGTCTTCCTTGTGTCAGAAAAGGAGAGAAGCAGCAACAGCGGCAGTGGAGCAGAGGTGTGGTCAGATACCAAGGTGATGGCTCAGAGTGAGGACAAAGGTTGGCAGCTTTAGGTGTGTGGTTAGGAAGGACATGCAGTCACCTAACATGGGCAAAATGCTCTCAGGGCAGGGACAAATAAGGCTGAAAAGAAAGACTTCAGTTCAGAGCAGGTAGGCTATGGCTCCATTTAAATAGAGGATGGAATTGGATTGAGAATACTCACACTTCAGACTGATTTTATATCAAGATGACAATGGCATACAATTTTAGGATTTGTGAACACTCACTAATTATACTGTCCACACAAGGAATGCATAATAAAGGGAGGAGCAGCTTGCAGTCATGCCAGAAGAATACCCTTTCTGACCACTAACTCTTTGATTTGCTCTGGAGTAATGTTGATACTTATATTCATTTAATGAATTGAAACACATTTATAAAATCAGGGATGACAGCAAGGCTTATATTAACAAGCAAAACCTGACAGATTATTTGCACATTACAGTATTTTTTCTTTGAAGGAGAAAATTAACATCCATATAGCAAAATTATCAGAGGATTTCAAATGACTGGCATTGTGCTAACTAAAATGCATGCATGTGAATATTTCTGTGGGTCCGTATGGAAAGCTTATAAAGACCAGCCATTCTGAAAGCCTTGGGGCTTTAAAAATTTAGTAGCTAAATTAAAAATTTAATCATTTCACAGGTCTCTAATTGTGGACAGATAGGGAAGTAACAGTTTTATGTAAGCTGGCTGTTTACTTCCTAAAGGAGAGTAGATAAATCTTCAGATAAGCTTAAATCAGTCATTTGAAGCATGACAGACTATTCTCCTCTCAAAATTAGTAGGAATAGAGATAGGAGCTAATACTTTTCAAAAATAGTATGAGAATTTGCATGTGCAACTCCAGAAACAGCTGTCATCTTTGGAATAGACAACTTAAGAGCCTTTCAGGTACAATACTTTTTTTGAACTATTTCTGTAGAAATAAGGCTCTTTAATCCTCAAAATTTAAGCAAAGCAAGTTTTCAGGAAAAATATTTTTTTAAAAAAATTCGCGCTTTGTTTTCTGGATCTCAAATTCTCAGAGAACCAAAGACAGCAAATAAAATTACGCAGATTACAATAAATTGATGAAGTTTTTTCACTGTGTACTGGGCCTGACTGGGACAGGGTTAATTTTCTTCACAGCAGCCTCTATGGTGCTGTCTTTTAGATGAGTGACCAAAAGTGTTGGTAACACACCAGTATTTCAGCCGTTGCTGAGCAGCCTTTCCGCAGGGTCAGGGCCACTTCTGCTTCTCACTGTGCACCCAGCGTGGAGGCCGGGGCGGGTGAGAGCCTGGCAGGGGACACAGCGGGCACAGCTGACCCCACCCGGCCAAAGCGATGCTCTGTACCATGTAACAGCACATCAGTAATAAACCTGGGGTGGGAGTTTATCCAAAAATTGCTTGGGGACTGGCTGGACATCAGTCTGCTGGTAGTGAGTGATTGCTTTAGCATCGTTTGCGGGTTGTGGGTTTTGTTGTTGTTGTTGTGAGTTTTTTTTCTTATTCATTTATGAAATTATCATAAGCCACGGATTTTCTCGCTTTGCCCTTCTGATTCTCTCAACCATCCCACTGGGAGGGGGAGTGAGCAAGCAGCTGTGTGGTGCTTTGCTGCCTACCAGGGTTAACCCACCGCACGCTGACTACCAAATTCAGATTGTAATTCAGGCATCATGTTATGCTCTTATTTGTGCATTTATTTAAATCAGTGACACACATTTTACTATTTAAGGATTTGTTTAGGACTACATTTTATTACAGACATCACTCCTCCTGTAACACAGAATCACAGAACTGTAGGGGTTGGAAGGGACCTCTAGAGATCATCTAGTCCAACCCCCCCTGACAAAGCAGGTACATCTAGCCTGATTGTTATCTTCATTTTCCCTTCATTCTGTAGTCATCCTTCCCTCAGTTTTCATCCCCAAAGAAATTTGGGGTTTGTTTTCCTTTGAAAATGGGCAAAGGGCCCATCTAGGATCAGGGGACACTTTCACACGTACTGTTAAACCACTCTGCAGTGACGAGCAAGCTAAACTTCTTAGGGTCCTATAGCCCTGTAGTGCGTTCTCACAATGCCATGTCTCCCTCAGAGCACGCCTGGAAGTATTCAATTGCTTATGACACATAAAGAACTAGTTTTAATTCTTACAACATGCATTAGATTTATATACAAGTTGGGTAAAACCTTGCAAGGCTGCTGTTCTTGTGGTAGCTTAACATGGGTGTAATTCACCTAAGCTAAGTTGTAGTAATAACATAAGAAAAATGTCATTTTTGCTATCCTGTTATGTGCAAAGCTAGTTCTGGCAATAAATGCCATTACAGTGTCCCAAGCTTGAAACCATCATCTATACTGGAGGCTTCAAAAATTACTAATGTGTAAGTAGTTGTAATGATGAAACATTTAAAAGGAAAAGTAAGTTAATAAATCTTTAGCCATAAAAGGCATTATAACTACATTTTGGGGAAAAAAAAAAAAAAAAGATTCTGTTGATAATGCATGATAAACAACATTTGTGTTGCACTCTGAGGCTTTGTAGGTATGAAAGAAGAAAAGGTTTCCTAGGAGCGGATGATATAATCAAAGTGCAGATATTCCAACTAAGGAGTAAGTCAACATGGCTAAGAAGTGAGAACTGTCACACTGATGGGTTCAGATCGGTTATTTTCTCTACAGCTGTAACTGAAGCAGTACATGCATTAAGCCATCTGATTCTGATAAGAAATCTGTAGGTTCCTTGAAAGTTATCCTTCAGCTGGAGAGGGACAACACTGGACAAGGTGGGGAGAAAAAACCCACAAACATTCAGGATATAAGCAACCCCTAAAGGAGAGGAATGGAAAGACATTTTTCTTCCCAGAGAGTTTACTGCACAGCTTTTCCAAGAGAGCACATACGTATCTTCCTTTGAAGTGTGTGAAGCTGGCCAGTTATCAGAGAAGGGTTCGATGGGTGCTCTTCTGCTGGATACTGGAAATAATAATACCGTGGATAAACATCACTATTGGAAGTGCAGTGCTACACTATGAAGGCTACCCCTTCACTTGCATTTATTAGGTCAAATTATAAGACCTTACTTTCTGTTTGTTGGCATCAGGCACAGACTCACTTTTTTTCCTAGTAATGATAACTGGTGGAACTACCCGCATTGTAATTAACACATGTAATGCACCCTTGTAAGCTGATACCAAACATCTACAAAACACTTAGATCATCCATGCATGCACCAGACTTCGAAGAGACCTGCATCTCCTCCACTGAAAGCTGGAGACCAGACAGAACAGCTTAGGGAAATCTTAGCTGGCATTGGACACCTGTATTTAAGTAACTGAATCAAGCTCCTGTTCTTGTTAGAGATCAAATGCTTAGTTAGAAGTTCTATTTAGTTTGTGAACTTCTCCCATGCCACACATCTCTTACATTATTTTCTAGATTTAACTTTTCCAAAAACAAATTATATGTAGTTAAAACTAAAATGATGGTGGGACAGAGTGCAACCTCAGCAAGTTTCCTGTTGCTACAGAGGTTGGAGGAAACGGCTGATAGGCCACAGGGTTGTGCTGCTATCCAGAGGGACCTGGGCAGGCTGGAGACGTGGGCTGACAGGAACCTTATAAAGTTCAACATGGGGAAGTGCTAAGTCCGGTACCTTCCTGGGGAGGAACTTCAGGCACCAGTGTATGCTGGGTGCCAGCTGGCTGGAAAGCTCTTGTCTTTGTGGCTCCATTAGTAGGAGTGGTGCCAGCAGGTTGAGGGAGGTGATCCTTCCCCTCTACTCAGCACTGGTGAGGCCACACCTGGAGTGCTGTGTCTAGTTCTGGGCTTCCTAGTACAAGAGAGGTGGAGCTCCTGGAGAGAGTTCAGGAAAGGGCCACTGAATGATGGATGCGACTGGAGCATCCCTCCTACGAGGACAGGCTGAGAGAGCTGGGACTGTTCAGTCTAAGGAAGAGAAGGCGCAGAGAGAGCTCATCAATGTACATAAATACCTGAATGGGGGATGTAAAGAAGGCTGAGACAGGCTCTTTTGGGTGGTGCCCAGTGACAGGACCAGAGGCAGTGGGCACAAACTGACATGGAGAAGGTTCCCTGCGAATGTCAAAAAACACTTTTCCATTGTGCAGGTGACAGCACTGCCACCAGTTGCCCAGGGTGGTTGTAGAGTTTCCATCCGTGGAGATATTCAAAAGCCGTTTGGACATGGTTCTAGGCTTTAGGTGGCCCTGCTTGAGCAGAGGGGTTGGACCAGATGAACTCCAGAGATCCCTTCCAACTGCAACTATCGAGTTTTTTCAAAACTTAAATCAATCCTGAAACACTTTCATTATTGCTATGTTAATTAAGGTGGGGGTGGGGGGGGCTGTGTGCAGGGAAGTAAGTACTTGATCAAAGAAATATCTGTTCATGCAAGTACATGCTTTGTGGATTTTGGCTCAGAATTTGAACATGCAGATTTGTTGCAAGAGTTACAGAGGGTTTTGAAAACCTGAGTCTATAAAGAAAGACAATTTCTTTACTGATTCTAGTGTCCTCAGATTTGGAACACACAGTGTTCCCGGGCGGGGCAAGAAGGGATACATAATTAGTTTTCTCAATATCTATGTTCCCTTAGAAATAGCATTCTTCTAGCACTTTCCGCTCCTGACTGAATTAATCTACAAAAGGCTTTCCTCTTTTGTTAAAGCGATAGATATACATGTGTGCAGGTGCCAGAGCATATGTGTGTGTGTGTGTGTATGTGTATATATATATGTGTAAAATGTTTAGAATGGTTTTCCTTCATTCAGAGGGCAGTACAAGTTATCTTGTTTTCAGATTAGTACTCCGCTTTTTGTTTTAAGCTCTCTCTATACACACAAATAAAGAAGTAATCTCCACTGGCACGATCCTTAAAATGTGACTAGACCTACAGAAAGAGAGTGAGAGATTCCTGAAATTAATACGTTTTATAAAACTGAGAAACAGAAGTATTAGGAATAGGCTTTTTTAAGCAACATAGACAGAAATGAGGATTAGATGGATAAGGTGAACAGATGCAATTACAGATCAATAGGGACTGTGCAGAGAGAAACGACACAGTTAAGCTAAATCCATGCAGGTTGTTATCTGGAACCTCTTGTACTGGTAAACTGATGCAAAAATCACACACCAAGTTACAGGGTTAATTCTGTCAGTCTAAAGTGAAGATCCTCTATTAATTGGTATAACCTTATGAAGTGCAGCTACCCACAGCACTGGTGTGTCACTGTTCTCTAATCAGAGTAACAACATTTCACTGCTAAGAGTATTCAGACTCTTGACTTACACGTTTCACTTTCCTTAGAGTTAAGGCCTTTGTTGGGGTCTGTACAGTGCAGGTAATCTTACATGGTGCCGTAAGACCTACCGTCACACAAACTATAAATCAGTTAAAATGTTGGCAGTATGCGGAACAAAATATTGTCTCTGACAAGACAGCTTTTTAGATCAACCAGGAAGTCGGAAGGTGAAATCTGTGTGACATATTCCTGTTAAAATTGTTCTCAGCGATGTAATAAACACTTTACATGAGAATTTAATACAGGAGAAATTTAAGAACTCACGGGAGTAGCTGTATTTCTGTTAGTTCTATCTATTCACAGATTCAAAGTTGTTCAGATCTGTTATGTGGTTTTTTAAGTACTATTTCTGGCAGAATAATCCTTATCGAAGAATGACCTTTACAGTAGAGAAGGTATTTTCTGTCAAGAACAGTGACTGTAAATCAAGTGTCATCAAACTTTCATCGCAGTTTTTACATAGTGTTTTTGTTTTTATGAAGTCATCCCAGGAGAATCAAACATGAACATTGTTGGGTGTTTATGGATATCCATATATTTAGAACAGCAGTATGAAAATGTTTCCCTAAATATTTTTTTGCTTCTTGGCATGGAGGGCATTTCTTCTCTTCCTTTAAAAACAATAATAAGAACAATCAGAAACATAGTAACAATAAAAGTCAAAATACAACAAGAGGCTAAATATTGCAATCTTGTAGTACTAAATGTTATGATCTTGAAAGTTCTCAAATATCAATGTTTTTCAGAAATTAAACAATTCTTTAAGCTTAACCAATGAAAAACTGTAGTTCATAACATACAGATAACGCAAGTGACTCACAAAGCCAATATTGTTCTTTGTTTTACAGTGCTGTCCGCACATTTTCGGGTCTGCGAGCCATATACGGACTACAAAGGTCGCTACCACTTTGGTTTTCACTGCCCCCGTCTTTCTGACAATAAATCTTACATCTTTTGCTGTCACCATAACAACACAGTATTTAAATACTGCTGCAATGAGACAGAATTTCAGACTGTTATGCAGATGAACTTAACAGGGAACGCAGATGGATATATGCATAAGTAAGTAAATGAGTTTTAAAGTACTCTTTACCAAACTGTTCCTGGTCTAATAACATAGTCTGAGGTGCACTTAATGATGGAAGCAATTAGAGTAATTGCACATACAGAAAAACATTACTAAAAGGTTTTTGCTGTTCCAGAACTCCTACAAGAAAGGACATTTGAGCTTTGCTTTCCTTGCTTTGACGTGGGCTATAAACACTGCTAGGACAACACGTATGTAAAAGTTGCATATAAATGTAACAAATACAAAGTTCCATATAAAAGTTACTAAAGTCTCTCCTCTGGCCCAGATCTGATCAAAACTGTGTTTAAACATGTATCAGTAAAAATAAACCCCAAAGCTCTCCACAAGGGAGACAGGGAGTGAGTAGACATTTTCCGTGTCAACCCAAATGCACTATTTTGAATCTCTGCTATTTTGAATATAAATCTTTTGTAATCACCAACCTTGGAGAACAGAACGTATTTGCTTATATACCAACATTATGTGGTCTCCTTACCTCTTAGCTGGGATACTTCCATGTACTCCTGGGCCCTATCTTCTTAGATAAATATCAGTAACTTCTTTTCTAAAGAAACAGTAAGTAGCAAGTAGATCTTGTTACTGATTACCTATTTATGATGACAGAATCTTCACTTGTAGTCTGTCTCCTATTCAGTATTTGACATTCTGGCTTCACGCATCTGCTGTGATTTCTCCTGGTACAGAGAGCAGCTTTCAGCTGAGGTAAACCCCCAAGGTTGAATTCTGATCTATCTGCCTTCCCCTGCCATTTTATTCTGGTATCCAGCCTCTCCAGGGCAGGGAAGGGGTAGATTCAAGACAACTGGAATTCCAGTCTCTTGATTTTTGTTTACAGCAACAGGGATTTTAGTGTTTTCTTGTGCGGTACGGAAGTCAGTTGGTGTGTTGTCATTCACTCCTATGGAAGCAGGTGCAGGAATACTAACAGAACACAGCTCTCAGCTCACCGTGTGCAGCTGCGTCCTGTGGCAGCCAGCTCATGGACTCACCAATCTGTCTTCCCTCACAACCACTCCCCATCCAGCTCTGCCTAGAGAGGTTTGAATCTTGCATAGATGTAGAAGTTGCATACTCTAAACTTTACAGGTGTTAAAGTGATAATCACCTACTGTAAAGAAGTCTGTGTACTGTGTAGTGTAAAAGAAAGACAAAAGTGGACTCTACCCATATAAGATATCTTTAAATCAATGTGGGTCTTTACTGTCTTGTTACTGTACGTGCAACTGTGTCCTTGAGGTGGTTTCCTTGCCTTGGCATTGTAGTGCATCTGGGAATGTCAGATAGCACATCAGCCAGGATGCTGGGGAGACACTTCAAGTCTAACTGGCCCATTAAAGGCCATCTTTTCTCCACCCTTTGTGCAGTCCAGACAATCTAGGAACTGCTATTACCCTCACCTGGGGCTGCCCAACTCTGACAGCATACCTGCCTCCAGGTAACCTGGTGGAGTTCATACCACAGTATGCCCCAGTTCCCCCGTGCAATGCATACTCTGCATATGCTCCGGGGTAAAAAGCAGGATGTGCTTCCCCTTTGTTTACGGGGATGCCCATGTGACCACGGCAGCCAGCCTGAAGAGAGGTCCTCGCAGGACCCTCAGTACCGAAGGGCTATGTGTGTAGTCACAGACAGAGCCAGAAACTGCTTCATACTCAGAGCGATCAAAAGAGAGTCTCAAGAAGGGACTAGTGCAGTATTGCCCCCATACTTTCCCAGTACTTTGTCTTGCACACAGCAAATCTGCTTTATTTCTTCCCTTACTGTTCTGCAAACCCTGCACCAACATTACTGAGCAACCGAGTCTGCCTAACAGGCAACTTCATCACAGAGTTTGAGATGTTACTGGCCAGTTGTAGTTCAGCCAAGTAGAAAGTCAGTGCTTCAGGCTTCTTCCAGTATCTCAGCAGCTACTGCAGGTAGTCATGGCCAGAGCTTACTAAGGTGAGGCCCTTCTGTTCCTCCTTTCACCAGCAACCTGAAACGGACAGGGCAATCAGCCACTTTCCAACGCAGATGTGCACAGAGAACAGGTACAGTCTGGGATGTAGAACATTGCTCTGCCTCCTGCATTTTCTGTTTGCATGCCCACTCACATCTTCACAAACACCCACAGAATTAAACATAGGGCTGTTCGTATTACAGGGCTGTTGTGTATGAGCAGTTCCGCAATGGGAAAAAGGTCATTTGGTATTCTATAAACTACAGTATTTATTTTAATGAAAATATTTAGAGCATAGTTTAAGTATTATATATATTAGTTTTCATTTAGCAATATTTTTTTTTCTTTAAAAACTCACCTCATTCAGTTGCGATGGAGGAGATACCTCTGTAGTCTTTGTTGGTAGGATTCATGGTTGAGAAGCACCTGCAGACTATTTACTATATATGTCTTCAGCCCAGAATTTCCTGTGAACATTAGCTGTATATATATACACCTATTAGCTTTATCTATATCTATTTGCAAAGGTATTTGAAATCATGCTAAATACATTAAAAAGCTTCTGGAGAGGTAGCTTAGAGAAGTGCAGGTATTGAACCAGTCCTGCCTTTTTCTAACTTCCCGAAACATCACTTCTGATAAATCAGTCAGGGCCAGGAAAATGAAGAGGCACTAACTTCCTACATAAAACTCCCACCAATGTCATGAGACAGAGGGAGAGAGAGCTCCTCACCCTGAGCTCACTGACACTGGTAGAAAACTTCATGATAATTTCAGAATGCTGGGGAAGGGCAGAAAGAAGTGAAGCCTAGATGCCTACATTGGAAACATTGTAAAAACCATCTTTCTTAATATACTCTGACTTTATTTAACTTATACAATAATTTAACTTTCTTTGGATTCTAATACATCCAGGATTCACTGTACAGCAACAAAGTCAGCTCTTTGTTTAGATATAATTTCACACACCACTGAAAAAAATTCTGATGAAACCTATTGTACTGTGGCTAGGGAGAATGATTTAGGATATGGGAATGGCAATGAACTGAAAAAAAAGGGTTATAGTTTTCAGGGAAGAGTGATTCAATATTATTATTTGGTTTATTTCAATATTATTATTTGGTTTATTATTCCCCCTTAGCCATTCTTGTGATCATCAAAACAAATTTCTTGTTTTATAATACAGTTGAGGGGAAAAAATGATGAAGTGACTTGTAACTTCTTAGTCATGGCACAGCTGAAAAAACAGCTTTGTCTTCTACAGTCACACCATATAACTATAGCCAGGTTTATTTACATTTTTTTATTAATATAACAAAAATTGCTGTGTTTTTATAAGTGCAGAATACTGCACTATTGTATCTTTGGGATCATGCAGATTAATCAGTCCATAATATTTTTGAATGTGAACAATTTACTTAGTATTAAATATTGAAATACCATGATGTCTAACAGACGAGAGAAGTTCTGCCATCCAAAGTTTTTTTCCATAAAACTTTGTCTACTAAGTTGTTTGACTATTCTTAAAAATAGTATTCACTTCAATCTAGTATTGGTACTCTCTCAGATTTTCTGTTATCCATGTGTTGGTGGACTGTCGGCAGCACTACTATGCTGGCGGCCCTTTGTCTGATCCTGGAGCAGTGTTATGGCAGTCTGCAACGCATCCATGTTTTTCCTTATCTCTTGTTCCAGTTATTCGGGGCTGAATGGCTTTTGCACACCACACTACAGCGTTACACTGAAAGCACTGTGAGGATAGAATAGCACTGGTTTTCTCCGTGTACAGCATGTCCCCTGCAGAGCTGGAATTTGCTTAAATATCTCCCAGAAAGTCATCTTTATAAGAAAGAAAAAAAATATCAATTCCACTACAGACTGTTGCAAAAAGATGTAATTTATCTGGGAAGACCCCTTAGGTACTACAGTAACAGATTCTGCAGGAAAACACAGGAGTGGGTAAAAAAGGCCTTGAGGTAATAGTAAAAACAAAATAGGAAAAAAAAAATCACATTTAAAGTGTACATGCACAGAAACTGCACAGATTTCCTCAGTGTTATAAGTACCAAGGCATTTGCTAGGATGTAAGCTTGCACTTCCTTGGGGCAACACTTAAGAAGTGTTACTGCGGCAAGTAAGAGCCCCATTTAAGGAGAACAGGGAAAGAAACAGTTTCCATGGCCATCTGCCCACATTTAAACTCTGCAGCTGTAGAATTCTGCTCACAATTGTTTTGATTTGTTGGGGTTTTTAAGCCTGAATTCCCAAATGAACTATTTTCTGTTCATGAGCTGCACATAAAAAACAACAAACTCTTCTAAAAAATACAGCCTGGTCCTAATCTGCTTGTCATCTGTCTCAAAAAGGTAATGAATTAGATGGAAGGAATCACATGGGTAAGAATAATAATAATAGAAGAACCTGTCTTTTCATTTGTGTGTGGGGATGTTAAGGAAATCTAAGCAGGATTCTGTAGATGGAGTAGGAGGAGAGGGATGGTAGAGAGCCCAATTCAAAGCTCCCTGAACTCACAGCAGATCTTTCCATTCACCCAAGTGAGATCTGTATCAAGGCTATACCATATATACATTATATTTCTATAAAAGATGAAGTATCTTAAAATAATGAGCTACTAAGCTTTTTCTGATAGGTCCATGAATTACCCTGTTTCACACAGAAGCTAAAAGGAAATTGTCCTGTAACTGTTACTCCAGATTTGGCTTTTGTATTTGTGTGCCAGCAGCAGCCAAGGACTGGGCAGTGTGGCTTTAGAA
>NW_010332484.1:24177-36001 GCF_000700745.2 Antrostomus carolinensis | reverse complement strand
AAACAGAAACCTGGAGTGGGACGGGCAGGAGCACCAGGAGGGCAGGGCAGGGAAGAGGAGATATCTCCGGCTGGGGAAGGAGATACAACCACACCAGAACACCTTACAGTACTTCACACACTCCCTGTGAAGGAACAAACCCCTGTAATTTGAACCAGTAAATTTGGAATCTGTTCACGCTTTATTTTTAATTGAAATGAAACTTCTGCACAAAAGTACAGGAAACCCAGATTCATTGCAAGATTAAACTTGTATAATTAAATCATTCAATCCAATTAAATGAGAGCAAGTCCTAGGAGTTAATTTTGATTCCCAGTTCTTTTCTGTGTCTCTGGCCTTACTGTTATTCAGTGTAAGTTAGAGATTGTTTATTTTCTAATTAACACATCTTATTAGTCTGTAGGAAAGTTTTAATTTTTACTATAATTAGTAGCCATCAGCAAAATTAATATTTTCTACCATCTTAATAGTTTGAGAAACAGAAAACATCGAAGTATGGAATTTCCTTCTGTGTACAAAACATACTACTTATTAATTTTGCTTGTGATTTTTCACAAGGCCCTTTTGATAGTGCTGTTGTCCCACTGTCTGTTAATTAAAATAAAGCAGACTTTCATTTTTGTACTTGTGAGAAACAGATGTTATTTAGAAGGAGCAGATGGATAACTCACATATGGCATGATTAATAAATTGTTGCTTTAAATTGGAACACTCAAAATAGCTCTAATTTTCGCTAACCAAAATTTTGATGATTGAGACTAAATACCTAAAATACAAACAAATTATTTTGAGCTAACTATAAGAAATGTTTCTGCCCTTTACATTGTTGCCAAAACAAAAATAACACGTTTTCTAATATTTCCATTCTTAATATGGATCAAATACAGCACACCTGTTTGTAAAATGGATCTTACTGGCATTAGTGATGAAGAACAGGACTCGTTACAGTGGATTTCTCCCTCTACTTCTCCAGCCTTCACTTCCTTTTTATTTATATTAGTAGAAAAGAGAAGAGTTTACCCCAATAGGAATAAATCCACTGATTAACCAGATCCTATTACACTTTCAAGTGCCTGGACTGCAAAGGTTTAATGCCTTACAAAGGTTTACCTGCTGTTGTGTGAAGTTAGGCATGCATGTGTAAGTCCTCAGTAGAGGCAAAGACTCTTGAGTGAGGAGTTTTCAGAAGCACTAGATTTTGTCTGCTTCCAATCCTCCTGGAAATGTACTGATTTTTTTTTTTAATTTTATTTTTATTTTTTTAAATCCTAGGCTTGTGTTATCATAAAGGAAGAGACCCATTAACAGCTCTGACCTTCCTCTTGTTACTTACGCTTATTTACTGTGGAACCTCATTTAATCCAAGCGCGTTATATCTGTGTAGTGGAAAAATCATTCCCTGAAGAGGAGAATTAGTCTCCTTAAGTGCTGATAGGCAGCAACACAGAAACTGAAATTCTGATTTCTTATCTGATTCCTTGTTTCAAATCCTGATTTTTTTAAAGTATAAAATGAAAGAGTCACACAGAAGTTTAAGTGGACGTGAAAGTTTAAAGCAGAGACTTGAAATGTTTTAGATCCAAAAAGGCTTGGGATGTGTTTTTAAAATGTCAAAATATCTTTCTGGCTTGCATCCATAATATGTCTTTTCAACCTTTTTTCTTCTCACAGCACTTCTGTTTTGATAAAATGTTCTGATAAAATACAGTTCCCTCAAAGTTTCTCTGAATGTCTTTGAAAGACAGCAAGGTTGAGAGAATGAGTGTGTGTGTGTGCAAATTTATTTATGTAAGTTCAGGCTCATGTAGATGTGGGTTGCCCATCTATTAGTTTGATATGATTTTTCTCCAATGACATTTTTAACCAATATCCCTTCTGTTTGCTCTTGTTTTTAGTCTCTTGCACACATACTTCCACATTATCTCGTGGGTCGAGATTAGCCTTCTTCACCGTATACCTCACTATCTCATTCTTACCCATTTCTTTCCTTCCCCTCCTCACTTACACAGTTTCCAATCCAAACTGCATTTACACCTGACAGTCATTTTTCTTTTAATAATATTGCATCTCCAGCAGAGCTTTAGCACTTCTTCCCCTTTTTGATCTCCAAATTCGTGACCCCTTATACCTCTTCCTCCTTTTTTTTTTCACCCTTTCTTTTAATATCTTTAGTCACCTGTCATAGCTTTACAGCTCTGTGCACCATGTCAGCACCTTATAATTTTCATGGCCTTTACCTATATAGACACATTATAACTACAGCAACTTATACATATAAATCAGTACAAGTTTTCCTTCCCGTGGAATGCATTGTGCAATATGATCTTTTTGATGTTCTTCCTTCCAGTAAAAAAAAAAAACTAAACCAGCAAACTAAGGGATCTTTAGCAGTTGCTCTTGAAAGCCTATGCTTTTACTAGTATCTTTGGTATTCAGCAATAATTATGAAATTAAGAGCGAATCCAAGCACATTAAACACCTTTTAAGACAAGTGGTTTATAACATGTCAGCAGTGCGTGTTTTCAATAGTATAGACACTCCTCAATTATGACAGCACGTTTTCATGTGGTTAACCCTCACTCCCATCAGTGCCCCATCACTTGTAGTAGATTGACTCTCTGGGAGTGAGAATTTGCAGAACAGGACAGGCCATGTACATCAACCATGTGCATCAACATATGTACATCAACCATGTACATAACACATTGAAGCTCATTGTACACCAAATTTATTTGCTGATAGAAATAAATGATGAGAGGGAGAAACAAAAATGTTTGTAAAACATTAGTTTTTAAAAACCTCTCATGTCATGCATATAGCAGTATTTAGATTGAAATAATAAATAATTTTTATGGACATGCTTTAGAACAAAATTTTTGTTTCATCCATCTATATATTATGTTTATATAATTAATGGAACAAACAATCTTGATAATGTAACACAATGACAATTACTGACATATAACTTTTTTTGTTTTCTTTTTTTTCACAGCAATTACAGTGCACTGCTAGGAGTGTGGATCTATGGCTTTTTTGTGGTGATCTTGCTGGTACTGGACCTTTTATATTACTCTTCAATGAACTATGATATTTGCAAATTTTACCTGGCACGGTGGGGAATCCAGGGAAAGTGGATGACACAGGGACAGAGCCGATGGATTAACCCTGCTCAGGATCCAAGCCAAGTACAGACACAGCCTCAGCCAGAGACACAGCCTCAAACTCAGCCACAGCCTCCAACGTCACAGACAGTACATACTTTAAAAGGAGATGCTTTAAGCCCACCCCTGATGTCTTTTCAGAGTACATCTGCCTGGTAAGTAAATGAAGCCATACTGCAATTCATTTTTTTACTCTCTTGTTTTGTAGTATGAACAATCACCTGAGTTTGGAAGTGCCTGCAAATTCCGGCTGAACAGCACCATTTCTAGCACATAATTCTTTATATCATGAACTGTCATAGAGAATTACTGCTTAGGAGTGATTTCTTACTCTGGTATATATTAAGTTATCTTTTAATACTGTTCTCAGAGAAAGAGATGCTGCCATTTTTCAGTGCTGAATAGTTTTACTACGCTGTGGTACAAATTAGTTACAAATCTTTGTTGTACATCGACCATTACAAAATTAATTTTAATCTAGTGTCAAAAACTAATTGCTATGTGTATCTATGTTGTTCTGGTTTTAAAGGATTATATAAATAGCAACACTGAAATAGCTTCAATGCAAGACGTCACAAATCTACACTATTTGTGGCATGAGACAAAGAAACAACATAAAAACCAGGTTATTTTTTTTATATGCATAGCTAAAAAAGCACAGCTTGATCTCATTTGACAGAGTGACACAAATAGGCTACTGTAAAGTTAAATGCTACAAAACCAAAACAAAAACCCACCAAAAAAGCAGACCAAATGGGAGACAGATACTTCAGGAGCAGGCAGAACATGCAATGTGTAAATAGTAGAAACAAAGTACTGATAGCCATGGGACAAAATGACACTGAATGATTTTGGACTGTTTTTACCAAAGAAAACGGAAGCAAAGGAAGAGAGCTGAATAAAACAATGCTCTGAATAAGGTGTCAAGAAAGGTGGGGACATTTCTCTTGGCAAGAGAGCATAAAGATTTGGAAGGGGGCAGAGAAGGAACAGAGTCACCAGTGTATTTTAGAAGTGTTCCAGAAGGCCGAGTGCTGATTTCTGGCAAAATAAAGTGATCTAAGAATGAGTAGAGAGAAAAATATGGCAGCAGTTCCTGAAACTGTAGAGCATGTAAAGCCACAACATTGATCTTAGTCTGAAACCTTTGGGTAGCACTGTGCTGCAGGTGGGATGGTGATACCAGTAGTCCTTTTATTTCATAACTTGCCCTTTAATTTTAAGTGTAAATCTAGAGCAAATAGGGTTGAAGATTTTTTGTAATAGAAAAGGTAGTGATAGTTTGACCAAGGACAAGGATCAGTGACAGAGGAGGTGGTTTGGTGTCATAGCTGATACTGGGTGTATCCAGTGTAGATCAGACTTAAGGCCCATTCTAGGAGGCCTTGCCCAATTGAAGAGTCTAACCATGCTACTTAAAATAGAGACTTGCTTGTGCTTAGTTGTAAGCATTCTTCTTTTCACTTCTTCCTCTTTGCTCTTTTTTTCTTATTCTAATTCCTTCAGGTTTTTCTTCTAATTCCTTCAGGTTTTTGCACATTGATTTCCCAGCCTCCAGTCAGAGTTGCCATATGGGTTAAGACCAACATTTGCAGTACAATAATTATATTCTAGCATAATATGTGTGTGTGTGTGTGTGTGCGCGCACCTGTGTGTATGTAAAAATGGAATGACTACATGGAAAAAAAAAAAATAGCCTGGTCAATACCACTTGGTAATTCCACCATACCATTCCAAATGGAACTGTTCAATAATTCTGGAAGGATTCTTGGTCACTTTCCATCACTGACTTTTGTTGTGTTTCTTTTCTTTTTTTTGAAGCATTAAGCGGGGAATGTATGTTAGGATCAGGTGAGCATATCCCATATGCTCCTTTTCCTGTGTTTGCAGGAGACGAGCATTGATAAATCACTCCAGTAACCCTCACACTTTCCCCAGTGAACCTTCTGTCTGTGCTCCCCTCAGTTCCCATAAAATGGTTCCCTTTTTTCCTAATCCTTTAATTGGTCAGTGGAAGAAATAAGTAGATGTTCCCTTAGCAAAACCATATTTATCCCTTGTACTTCAGCATGTGAGACACTAGAAGAGACACCATAATTTCAAACTTATAACCTGCAACTTTTGAAACTCACAACCTCTTAACTAAGTGCACAGATGACTCAGTCTGAATTGGATACTTAAAAAAACCCAAGAAAAAGGCAGTAGGCACTTGTGATCACAGGCAAGGTGTTTGGCATGTGAAAGAGGTTTTTGAGTAAACAGTTCCCTCAGAAAATGACAGACTTTAGTATTACAGCCATTGCTAAGACAGTGGGAAGTAAGAGGAGGTTGCCTGGCTGTTTATTTCTCTGTTAAATAATCTGCAGGTTATATACATGAAAATATGGTAATTCTGCCATATGGAAATTAAACTTATTTTCAGAGTCTGGTCCTGCTGCAGTCTGTATTTGATTAATGTACTATCAGTGAAGAAGGGCAGTAGAGTTACTGGATTTATAATTTCCATCACTGTTTTAAAATTGCCTAATCTATTAATATATTTTTTTATTTTATACCTGAATTTTCATTATTCTAGATAATGACACCAACCTCTTAGATGCTTTGGTAACAGCAGGTTTTTTCAGTCTATAAAATCAACTTTTCAGTTTGTGTTGGCATTTTTAATGTGCCCTAAACATATCCCAGCTTTTTCCTCCCTAGAGAAAATAAGCGTTTTTCTTTAGCACCTCACAAATACACTTACATATATATATATATATATAGGTATATATAGGTATATATAGGTGTTATCATACCATAAGAACAGCTCCTGTTTACAGATGAGCTTTTTGAAAATAAAAAATACATTTTTTTTTAATCCTGTGAGATACGCATATATCCCGGGCATAAAACTTAAATAGTATTAAAAACATTTTCCAAAAGAGTTTGCAGGCTTTCATGATGACAGATGTTGTTGAAGTCGTTAGCTGCTTGTGCTGCATTTATCATAATACAGTTAGAAGATGTTCCCATTCTAGAAGACACTGTGTGATGATAATAGGAAACCGATTCTTGCACATCAAGAATCTCATCAACACTGAAGACTTTAGGTATCCTTATTGCAGGGAACTGACGGTGTAAGAGAGTATCTCAAGAAAGATGGCAGGATTAACCTATAGTTTGTAAAGCAGTTTGGGATCTTCCTGGATTAAAAAAAAATATTAAAGTGCTTTTTAGTTTATCATTTATTTTCTTCTTCTAGTTTAAATGCTGTGAATTGGCAATGAAACTAATGACTGAAGCAGATATGTCAGAGAGAAGAATCAAGCAAGTCATAGTATATAGTGGGCAGAACCATCCCAAAAATGTTTAAACATTCTGCCGTAGCAGATCACTTTATTATTTACTTGAGACAAAGAGGACCATGTATAGCCATAATATTATTATAACTGAAGAAGTCTGGAATCCATTATACATGCTGCTGGCTGCTCTGCAGAGGGCTTGCAGTGTGATGCAAGGACAGGAAGGAAAATCATTAATCTCAGAAACACTGAGCCAGATTTAGAACAATGTTGCTTCATCATGTAGTGTATGGATTTTGTGGCCCAACTAATGTTGATTTCTTCTTTAGTATGGAAACCATCTGAGGGCTGTCCAAAGGCCTGTGTGGTCTGAAGGTCCTGCTGGATGTACCTTCGGCAACCCAAACACCATCACAGACTGCAAGTGAATGAGCTTAACTGGTTGTGGCTTGCCCCACGGTGGTTCCTGCAGGTCATGGCTGAGGTGCATGAGCTGGGCCCATCCCTGCTCACTGGTCCATGTCAGGATCTGCAGTCTGGTTAGCCTGAGCAAGCTTGTCACAGCTGCTTGTGAAAGAGCAACAAGCAGCAGGCAAATCGTTACTGGTGCTCAACGAAGTAGGAGCCAGGGAGCATAGAATGAAAAATTGTAAGTTGAGGAATCAAAATCCTGACTACTGGAAAAACTTGTTCTCACAACCACAGGAATATTGTTAATTAATAATGACTAAAAAAAGGTCGGACTAGCAAGGAAGATCACATAAGAGGAAGTGTGGGCCAGGGCAGCCTGGCAGTTTCTCCAGATTCTCCGTGGCTGTGCTGTGTTCCAGATGTGAGAGGGGAACAGATGAACGTGATCTCTCTGCCTGCTCTGGTGATATTAAACTCCTCCCCACCGCTATCAAAGCTGCAAATCACAGGGAATATGGTCTTGAAGTCTAACTTTTGCCTCTCCATTCCCCACCTTTCTGCACAACAGCACACAGAGGCAATGTCTGCTCTGTATGTGATCATGGATATTATGCTACATAACTCATGGTTTCAGAAACCTGGAGTTGTCCAGAATCAGGAAAAGTATCAACCCAGCAGGGTAAGCCCCTGCTTATTTCCTTTCTGTGGGTGGAATGGGTTACACAAAGGCAAGTCTATTTCACTTCCCCTTATTAGATATCACAATCTGCGTTTGCTGTAATTCCTCTGAGTTACATTGTCTTTCAGACAACAAATAGAATAGTTTTTAGCCTGCTGCTATTCACCTGCTACCTGACACCTCGTCAAATAACTACCAAAGCATTTTTTTTTTTTAAAGAGAGAAAAAAGCCTGTGAAAATAATGATGGAGTTTAGAAGGCAGCAGGTAACTGAGCCATGTCCACAGCAACTGTGCAAAAAACACAGGGAATAAATATTTTGCTGGTGGCTTAAAAAGGCTACGTGAAAGGATTCCTTTTGATACCAAATTTTGAAATGGGATACAGACTATCACTGGAGCAAAATACCCACATTCAGGAGGTCCTCTGCTTCAGTCATTTCTAAGATCCTAACCTGGGACATTGGCACTGGAGTGGGTCAGCTGTCCAGTGTGAGCATGGCTGTAGTCCACCAAAAACAACAGGCACTGGAGTGGTGGGAGGGTTTTGTGCAGAGGCTGCTCTTGATACAAGTGAACAAAAGCTACCTCCTTCCATTTAAAGTATTTTGAAAATAAGAAAGATCTCAAATTTACATTTGCAAAATCATTCCATTAAACAGGAATACAATGATACTATTTTAAAGATGCAAAAATTTTGCATCATAGGGCAAAGTATAGTTTTTATTTACAGCCTCTACCTAGATTTTTATATTGTACTCAGATTAAATATGGGAAACCAGATCACCAATAGTTTGTTGGGTTTTTTTTAAAGATGGTAAAAAGCAAAATTGAATACTCATATCTGCTTTTATGAAAGAACTGTCTGGGTATTATCATCATCTGGAGAATCTGTCTGGTAACAGATGTTAGGTGTATCGGGCAACATCTGCCATTATATTTGTGCCTCCATTCCCTTCAAAATATATTGGGTTAGAATAACATATATTGTTGAATATATTTTCTTCTAAATATTCTTGTCTGTTTGCTAGGAACTCCATAACTGTAAAAAACAGAAATTGCTTAAAAAGAAAAGCATAGCTAAGGAACTCCCTTTCTGCTCCTAGAAGAGCCAGATGCTGCAACTCGTTTGTATTGCTTATCTCTTCTCCCGCCCAGCTTCCTAGTTGATGCCAGGGCAGGAGACCAACAGCACAGACAGACAGTGGGCTTGGAACCAAACACCTCAAAATCCACAATGCTCTCAGTCTTGTTTGCTTGTCTCAGTACTACAATAGTGCAAATAAATGGGAAGATTTAGCTTTTATTTTTATAATTTTAATTTAAGTAATTCAAGATACATAAGTTATGGAGTGCTTTCTTCCTTGCATTTAGAAATTCACTATTAGCATGTGAAGTTAAGCCAATATGCAAGGTTTCTGTGCACCTCAGTCTGAATATAGGCAATCTTTGTGTATATTGATAGACACTGCATCTTTTGTTGATACATGTGCAATACATATTGCTCATTTCATGCCTTATTCTCATTTTCCTTTTGCTCTGTAAATTATAGACCCCATATTGCAACATTTATTTCTCTACATTCTTGTTAATTGTAATAGCACGTGCACATTTTACACATTTTATATATGCACTGAAAAATAAAATAGCAAGGTTATTCTGAAGCTCCTCACTTAGATTCTGAAGTACCACAGAGAAACTTTAGAGCATCCCAAGCCACTCTGCGTGTAGAGCCGAGCGCAGCAGCTGAGCTTCATACTCACATACAGTGATGCGATCTGGCCCTTCCTCTCTACAGCCCTGCAAAGGTGTCAGAGCTGGCTGAGTTCACTTTCACGTTTGCATTTAAAAAGCTAAGTCAGGTGCTCACAATCACTCCTGATTTAGATCTGTAAATATAAACATCACTGAAAATCAGCCTAGTTGTCACTGACAATCAGCCTAGTTGTCACTGACATGCTTTTAAGAGTAGCTGGATCTGGAGTAGCAGAGGCAAAGGTATAAAACATGAGTAGCTGCCCATACCTTGTATTGAATTATGCCGTCTCAGCTGTATTAAACTCTAACTGGCAGGGAACAAGACTTTTATGACACTGATAAAATTCAACTAATTTCTTTTAGTTTTCTAGAAACTAAACAAGGCAGATGGGTAAGCAAATAACAGGGAGAATAAACAGCATCGGCCAAAGATGCTGCAAGTGGTAGAAGAAATAAAAGGGGGGGTGTTAAAGAGCTGGAGTTACTGATCTAAACGGGCAAGCCTTCCTGTGTTTATGCAAAGTTGCAACAGGATATCTAAGTAGGAAATTTAGCATAAATCTGAGCTGAACTTTTTCTTTCTGAACTGAAAGAAAGCCCTTTTCAAAAAAAGGAAAAAAAAAAAAGAAAATGATGGACAGACTGCTGTCCATCTTAAATAGGCTATTTGTAATAGCCTATTTAGCCCTACTAAAAACACCTGCAAAACAACTATCTATGTACACTCAGTGCTTTTAACAGAAGTGAAAATGAAGAAGAAGAAGAAGAAAAAAAAAAAGTCTCTGAAATAAAATCCTGTTGTTTCTAGTGTCTTAGAAAATCAACTGCCAACCTATATTTTGGATGTCAAGAAACAGGTAACTGCCTAACAGATTGTGTACAGACCTATTTATTATTCTCAGAGTTATTATTAAACAAAAAGCTATATGTAATAAATAATCCTTTTATGGAGTTGCTGAAGATCTTTTAGAGTATGCTAAAATTTCTGCATGAAATAAGGGCATACTATGGATACAGACAGTAATGAAATCACCAGAAACGTATGTGATAATGCTGAATGCATGACCATAAATGGTAACAATGTCAGACAATTATTTGCAGTGAGCACTGAGGTCAAGGATCTACCACATCGTTACTTTTATTGTCACTGTTCCCTGATTAGATCATGACAAAGACAACCACAGCAAGCAATTAGGCATTTCATCAGAAAAGTGATAAAATGTGTTTGCATTACCTTGGTTTTATAATGATGTTTCACTGCACAGTTCAAGAAAAGGCCAACAATTAGACACAGTCTGTTTGTTCATCATTAGGAAGATATCAGATATATAGGCTGTTTAGGTCTCAAAAGCAAAATATATCAAAAAGCATTGAAATTTGAGAAACTAATTTAAAATCATTTTACTGTTCATTAAGTCATGAGAGAATGTTGATATCAATCAGCAAACAATTTGCAAGAACTTAAAAGGTTTTGGAGAAGTTACATGATTAACACTGTCATAAATATATATACACAGATATCTACAACCAAAATTGTGAAGAAAATCTATTCACTGCAGAAAAAACATGTCTCTGAAAAGACTTTGAAATCCACTATAAAAGGTTTCTTGGAAACTGGAAATGCAAAAGAGAGAAAGCCAGTTAAAGACATTAAATGGCAGGAATATAACAAATGTCACTGGAACACAATTAGAAATGCTGCTAATGTTAGTCCCGTGTCAGGTGATAACATGATCCCAAAACAGAACAAGTGAGCTACATTATTACTTTAAACATCAGAGAAATGAGTTCAAGCAGCACAACACTATGCAGCCTCCACAGGGCAGCATCAAAGGAATAAATCCTGGAAACTGGGTAGCCATCATAAAATACAGAAGGGTAAAAATAACTGTAAAAAGTGGTTATGTGTGAAATAAATAAGCTATCTCACTTTACTTCCTAACAGAGGAACCTATTTCCTGGTGTTTGTATGTACTGGTAACCTTTACTTAGTCTCCAAAGAACGCCAAAGGTGGAACGATTGTGGAGATACAACCACTTACAGTAAGCAGCGACGGAAAGGCGTCTGCGCAGCGGTTCATGCCATCACCTGGCAGAACAATGACTGCTGGACTCAATTCCGAAAGGGGACAGGGTCCAGCTATATTTGTTCTTTCTGAAGGACTGGTGCTCTAGTACATAGGTGAGGATTTATGCACCAAGGAGCCTTCGTAGTTATGGGAATTATGTGCATTAGCTAGCTAATCATTTATCTGAGCTGAGTTCTGTATTAGAGCAATTCCTTGGAGTCATTAAAGTGATGCTGCTCTGAGAGCTGACACATGCTACACGGGCTGCCTTCTTTCTGCTGAAAGTCATTACTATCATGTAGCAGCATGTGGAAGAGTAATTGCAGTGAGCTTCATCAAAAATTACAGTAAATTAATTAAACAGTCATTGACTATATTCTGCGTTGATTAGTGATACAGAGTTTAATCAGTCACACAGACGAAGGAGGCAAGTTATTTTCTGTTACCTTCCCAACTTCTCATCTCT
>NW_010332484.1:1461-24151 GCF_000700745.2 Antrostomus carolinensis | reverse complement strand
TGAACCCAGCACCTTGTATCATTCAAATGCCAACAGCTCATCTCCAGCACAGTTTCACCTAAAAAGTTTTAAAGAAATTGCGAGTGAAAAGCAGCCAGAGTTAACCTTTTTTGATCACCAAAAGCCTCCCAAACTTCTCTTATGCTGGAGAAGTTAACAACTGAAATCAACTAGAAAAACACCTGATTCATTTGCATTTTAAGACATTTTAAAGAAAATTTCATGAGGGGCTGGGAGCTGACTTCTCATTTTTTTACGATTCACTGTAGCCTCTCAGAGTTCACAACAAAAAATGGTGTCCCAAATAAAAAAAGCCCCTCTATTTTCATGAACAACTAGAAGAAGACAAAAATGTGGGTTCATTTTTGTGGATGTGTTAAAAATACAACTGAATTTTGATGCTACTGAAAAAAAATAAACTTGGTTTGGCATTTGCCAACTCTTGCTCAGGTTGAATTTTCCTGTCTTTTCCCTGGGAATTCATAAAGCCAAAGTAAAAATACCCGAAGTAGTCCAACAACCGTACTTAAGAGAGTCCACAAGATGATGCTGACTGTAAGGGGCAGGTTTTGGAAGAGTTAGACAAGCGAGATAACAGAAAAAAGCTTGTTAAGCATTAGGATAGTGGCAAGAGTAATCCACATCTTCCCTTTTTAAGTCCTAATCTTCCAGTGTTTGTTACACTAACACATTTCATCTGTGACAGCAATCTCTGCCTCATTTTCTTTTTTCCTTTAGTCTATTTAGATTAGTGCCAACACGATCTAGGATATTTAAAAAACAAAATTAGTAAAAATTAGCTAGGGGATTGGCTGGCATTTCTATATCTTTCTTAAAGGCATTTCTCATGACCCCCGACTACAGCTGGAGTTAGCACTGCTCCTATATTCCCTAGAGGGAAATGAGTACTTAGTACTTGTATTTATCCACACAGTGCTTATGTGACCTCATCAAGTTTTGTTACTTCCATTTGACAGATGAGACAGAAAAGCTTGTCTGGTTACTGAGGGCTACACTGCAAGTATCTTATTATTGTAATTTGTGTAAAATTTTGTAATACTGTAAGAGCAAGAAATTGCCCCCCACCCTCAGTCTCACACTGCAGTTTCCAGAGGCTCATACCTCCTTCATATCTAGGAGGCAGTAATCCTGGGACTGTGGAGGCAGGTAGAAGTCTGTAGGTTGGGGCTCCAACAGTCACAGGTTCAACCTGCTCTACACACAAACATACGTCAACACTGATTCTTCAAGTTGGGTTGTGCACCTTACCTGACCTGTGATGAGGAGGCCACGGGGAAGCATGAGTAGAATCGCTTGCACAGTGCAGCATGTAATCTAGTGCTTTGGCAAGGTTCCAGTAGACTGTCTAAGAGAAAATGAAGGGGTCATTAAAGATTTCACAAACTTGTGGCACTGCATCCAGTTTCTACATATGTCTCTCCCATAGTTCTATGAAAATTTGCAAATGCATTACAAAGATTAAATGCACAACAGGCTGTATGCTAGCTCTTAAAGACTGATCATATCACTCTTTGCTCTAGTATCTGAAACTTGGCACACCTTGGGCAACAAAGTTCCTGCTTCACAACACTAAGATTGCACATTCTACATAATGTGGTAGAAACACGGACATAACGTTTGGGTAACGGCACAACTCACTCTGCTGTTCTGTTGTAGGCATCGCCGATCTAGCTGGAACCCTCCATCCGTTTCCTATACAGTATGATGGCTAAGCAAGCTAATTAAATTACTGAGCATATAAAGAGGAGATGCCAGTTAGAAGTAAGGAGCTATTCTCTCACTAGCAATGGTTAGTTAGACTGCTACAGGGAAACGTCACCTTCACTAGGGCCTGTAGCAGAAAAAAATTACAATGGCAGATGGGAAAGCATTCAGAAAGAGCTGCAGAGCTTCTCTGACTTTTGTAAAGTTTGTCAAACTGTGAGAAGTTTAAGAAGCTGAAGGCTAAAAGAACATTAAAAGGCAATTTGATCCCAGTCTGTAAATTCTTCATGGCAAGGAGATTTCAGATAATAGAGGACTGCAGCAAACAAAGACAGGAAAAGATCCAATACCTGGAAGATCAATTTATACAAATCTTGACCGGTGATATAGAGCAGGATTAACCTCAGTCAATTTAGCCATTCAAAAGTCGAGCATCTGCTAGTTATTTAGGCACCCTCACTAACGCACTGAAAGAGGCATTTCCAGAGGGCTGTCCATCCCACCTCTCTTAGGATGGATTGAATCACTTGGAAGCTTCTCTTCTTTTTTTTTTTTCTTTTTTTTTTGACATGATGCTGGAAGATGAGCTTATACAAGTCAGTAACATTTAACCAGCTGAAGTCTGACAGTGGGATTCATCTCACCTAAGTGTGCATTTCTTTTGAAAGTTGGCAACTCACCAAGGAAGTGTCTTGAGATGCAGCAGAATGCCCATTACTTGTGATTTTAAACTAGCAAGGGGGCTTGTAGAATATAAGCAAGAGTCACTGGATGGGAAGCTAGGTCTGCACAGGAGGCCAAACTAAGGAGAATGGCTCTTTAAAATCTGATATATGTGGGGAACGTGTGAGGCTGTGTTCCCAGAAGACTCACACCAACGTCAGTTTTTATAGAATCATAGAATCAAGGTTAGAAAAGGCCCTTAAGATCATCGAGTCCAACCACAAATCTGACACTGCCAAGTCTACCACTAAACCATGTCCCTAAGTGCCACATCTACACATCTTTTAAATACCTCTAGAGATGGTGACTCCACCACTTCCCGGGGCAGCCTGTTCCAATGCTTGACAACCCTTTTGGTGAAGAAATTTTCCCTGATACCCAATCTAAACCTCCCCGGCGCAACTTGAGGCCATTTCCTATTCCTATATTCCTATTGTTCTATCACTTTTTAGTTGGGAGAAAAGACTGACACCCACCTCTCTACACCCTCCTTTCAGGTAGTTGCAGAGAGTAAGAAGTTCTCTCCTGAGTCTCCTTTTCTCCAGGTTAAACAACCCCAGTTCCCTCAGCTGCTCCACATCAGACTTGTGCTCCAGACCCTTCACCAGCTTCATTGCCCTTCTCTGAACACACTCCAGCACCTCAGTGTCCTTCTTGTAGTGAGAGGCCCAAAACTGGACACAGTACTTAAGGTGCTGCCTCACCAGTACCCAGCACAGGGGGAGGATGACTTCCCTGGTCCTGCTGGCCACACTATTGCTGATACAAGCCAGGATGCTACTGGCCTTCTTGGCCACCTGGGCACACTGCTGGCTCATGTTCAGCCGCTGTCAACTAACACCCCCAGGCAGCTCTCCAGCCACTCTTCCCCAAGCCTGTAGCATTGCATGGGGTTGTTGTGACCAAAGCACCACATTTCCTTAGCATCACATTCTCACTGACCTTACAGAACAGTCAGAAAACACGAGCCCACAACTGCATATCAAAAATAACACAATGCTTTTTCCCAATTGTTTCATCCTCTACCATTTGGGAACACAGGGGACAAACATGTGGCCTTCTTCCTCCCCACCCCTTCCAATAAACCCCTGATTATGCAGCTGCTGCATAATAGCTGCTGATGCTAGTGGGACTGTGTGGTGATTGCATAATCACACCAAAAAATGGAAATCTGGGCAAAGTCTCATCTCGGCACCACCTGCCACATCCTGATCTCTCATGTTCTGCAGGCACAGAAAGCCAGTGATGGCAGCAGAGCTGAAGAGGTGAAAATTATTTTTGTGTGTAAGTAACTGGCTTCCAATTTTTTATTTGGACGTGCTGTAAGATTATAGTGGACACACAAACATTGCCACAGCACAGCAGGAGTCTCTGTTACAGTGCGTGCATGTGATAGCTGTTGCTGAATTATTCATTCTGAATTATTATGGTCTTTCTGCCTCTCATCTAGTATTTAAGGTGCACACCTGAAAACCCCGGTCATCACTGGGTGACTGCAAGGAGTCTAAATGTCTGTCATGAAAAAATGAGGATACAATAGATCCACAATACAAAACGCGCACACACATGCAGAAAAATGAGTAAATAATGAAGAATAATGTAGAACAAACAGAGAATAGCCCACCAGCTGGCAGTCAGAACCATTCAAAACAAAAATTTCTATGCTTTGCAAATTATCATTCAAACCAAGCCATACCAAGTGGAACACCTCAGCCTGACAACGCCTAGCAAGCACTGCTTTCCTTTCTCTGCGACTCAGGAAATGCTGCTCAGCAGGGGTCATACAGTCACTCGTCCACACACAAAGATCCTATTGCAGCCAAGGGACACTTTACATCCCAGCAGACCAATATCTAGATGCAGCTGTGAAACAATTTAAAAATAATAAACCAGTCACAGTTCCACCACTGGTGTCAAAGCACATCTCTTTGTAAAGCTGGCAATACAGCTCAGATAACCACGAAAGAGAAATTGTTCTCTTGCCTCTCGCGTTCTGCTAGACTTGGACAGGGTCCTTAAGCTCTTCTCTTTCCACATCCCAACACACCTCAACTTCTCCTGTGCCTTTTTACACAGGAAAGGCAGTGAGGAAAGACAAAAGAGACATTTCTGCATAAAATTGTCTTTCTAACATCTCTTCCAGTGTGTAGTGCTGTTTCCAGTGATGGTGTTGTGGGTGTTACCCTTCTGCTCCTAACTGCAACTAAACAAAGTTAAAAATTATTTATTGCTTGGATGGTTATGTGCAAAGAAACATACACAGGATCTACAACAGGAAGCCAAACAGTAACCAGATTGAATTGCAACAGCTTTACTCATGTTTTTTCAATTGTTGATAATTTTGTTAATGTTAAAAAGCTGTTCCGTGCTCTTTTTTGAAGTATCTTCAGAAATTTATTTTAGAAGAAATAGTTTTAGATTTCATACTGCTAGAATGAAATTACTACAGAAATTCAGTTGAGGGGAAAAAAAAAAAATCATAGAAAAGACAGTTAGAGAAAACACAATGACTGTTTCATCCTACATTGACATCTAGCTCTCACCACAGTAATTACTACATATTTTTTCTTGCACTCTGACTCAGAAGGCTAGCCCTCTTAATACTGAAATGTGAAAGCACAAAATAAGGCTTTTTGGTAAAAGAAATAACTATTTAAAGAAATAAATTCTTTCCATATGCCATTAATATGCATTGTATTTCCAGAAATGAAAGAATTTCCTGATTGTGCAGAGATAAATAAAAAAGCTGATTTGACCGGGAGTAAATACACAACTCTGAGCTAAGCCACAGGTTTGGGGATTACAGTTCAAGTGCTCAAACAGATTCCTTGCCCCTAAACAGACTGTTCTGCAGTTGGAGCAAGTTCAGCCTCTGGCAAGGCTAAGGGAAGCAGCACACGCATCTTGTTTCAGCTCTCCTGGAGGAAGCAGCAGTTATTATAGAAGGTTTTAATGTAAGGCCAGAAAAATGGAAACAGCAGAAAGAAAGGAGAGTCACTAGTAAGTCACAAGAAACGCAAAGGCCAGGTGGGGACTGAGGAGCAGTTCCAGTGTCCAGAGGGACTCGCCACCTACCTTGCTGCTGGGCAGTTGTTGGATATGGGCACAGGAACCAGCCACCTTCCTCTTCATGGCCCCTGTTCTGCCCTCTCTGCCCCTGCAGCACCCACCCTGCTACCAGGGGAGTTAAGAGCCTCGTGTATTTCATAATGTTATAAGGAACTGTGGATGATCCAGCTGGGATCTGGTTCAATCTGATCCGCTTTGCAAACCAACTTTGCCTCCTTTCAAAATGGACTCTAGAAAAAAATTCTTCTCTTGCTTCTAACATAAATCCCCTGAAATCTCAGTGGCATCCTGTTTTATTGACTTCCATGGGCCTTGAAAGAAGTCAGCACCTTGAACCTCTGCAAATGGTACCAAAACACTCAAATCTAATGTTTGGCTAACCCCTTTCCCCCCTTCCAGCACGTTTCAACAGTTCAATTTCTGTGAATGTGTTTGTTTTTATCCTCTGTTGGACTGCAGGATCTGCTAGGCAGCCATTTTAATAGAGGGAATTTTGCTGATGCCAAGGTGGCACGGAGTGCTGGGGCAAAAAGAGATAACAGAAGGGGCGGGATATTCACCTGATGTGGGTTGGCCTACTTGTGTTTAGCTCAGTCAGCCATTCTTTAATTTTACAAGGAAACTACACTACAGTTATATATAAAATGTGGGAGATTATATACAGAAACTGTGGGCCAGATAAAGCAATAATAGCTGTACATATACACACACACACACACATACATATACATAAACTTGTGCATGCATCTCACTATACATATTCCCACTTAGTTCTGTACATATGGCCACGTTCCTCCTTCACTTACTAACTTTCCTGTCCAGCTCAGTTAACATCAAGGTACAAATCACATACATCATCCTGTATAATAAAGCTGCATTTAACCTCAGCTCTAAGTTGTAAAGACCTGTTCCAACACTTAGAATTGACCATCCAGATGAGTAAAGATACTCTACACTGAGTATAGCTTGTGTAAACATCCTTTTAAATTGTGTCCGTCACTTATAAATAAATTATTGGTCACTGTATGGCAAAAGAATTACAAAAAATTAAAAGTTACTAGACTTAATAAAAGAATACAGTCTGTGACTGCTCTTCTTTCTGAATCAGGTACTACTGTTATTCCAAAGTTTTGGTGGTTTTGTTTTTAAAATATCCCCAGTAAGGTTTTTGGGTGCATTAAGAGATGATTGCATGAGCAGGGAATGGCAGTGTCCTAGCAAGCCTCATCATAAATCACATGACAAGTTTTACTGCTTGCTTTTTAAACTTGGCTTTCAATTTGCAGCAGATCTGTTAAATTGAAATTGTCGGTCAGCATGAAAGGAAGCCTTTTTTTCATATCGTGTACCTGAATTTTACATGGAAGGGCACACTCTTGTAAAGCCTCTTGTACTTTTCATTGTGCTCTCTTGGATCTTAGATGTATGAGTTGACACTGCTGTGTAAGAGCTCAGTGAACATGAAGAATACTTGAGTATCTCAGGTACGTCAAAGCCCCTTTGTGGGAACAGATTTTGAAAGCCAGTAACATCAGCTTTTGGGAAATTGGGATGAGCTGAAATCAGAGACATTCAGATAATTCAGTCCTTACCACTGATGTAGAAATATTCAAAGGTTCACAGATTTTTTTTTTTAAAGCTCTTACAGCAGTACCAGGAGATTTCACTGTGCAAAAAAATTGCGTATCAAGCCCCACTCCAAAGAGTGCCCATCTATTAACTATCCACAGGAGCACACAGCATCTCTTGGGGAATATCTTTGGGACTGCATATGCACATGTAGGGCAAGAAGCTGCTTTACCTTCTAGAGCTAGCTGTATGTGAGGAAATACCTACAGGCCTCGTTTTTTCCATCAAAATCTTTTAGTATGGTATAGGTCTTAAACATGTGAATCAAATCTGCTCATGAATTAACATGAGGGAAGAAGGTTTCTAACCAGAACATGGTCTGAGCAACCTGCTCTAGTGAAGATGTCGCTGCTCACTGCAGGGGGGTTGGACTAGATGACCCTTGAAGGTCCCTTCCAACCCAAACTATTCTATGATTCTATGACTACAGAACAACTTCTGCTTACAGGTACTGGACTGTAAATAGCAGAGAGTTGGAGATATTTACATATAAGATGATATATTTGTATGTGGCAGTAGGAGACTGAACGTGATGGTACCAGAAATCCATCCCAGCATTATACAGTTTTATAATTCAGTTTTTGGGGGCAGTGGGAGTACTCGTTCCCTAAGTGAGGCATGGGGTGTTTAGGCACCTGCACCTGGACTGTTCACCCATGGGTAAGGACAAAGGGGAGTCCCCACAGCGTCACTCACCCAATCTGACGCCTGTCCCTGGAGAAGAAGAGTAGCTCTGCAGAGGCACCCACTCCTTTCTGTTGACACTAAAGGAGCCTGAGGTGACTCTCTGCAAATAAACACATCTAATCATTTTGATGTCTAAAGTTAGCTGAGATGAAACCCACTTATAGTATCTATGCCATTAAATTACACATAGCAATAAGCTCCTTTCCAAAGCAACACGTCTGCCCCAGACCTTAAAGAAGCAAACAAAAAAAATACTCTCTTGCCTCTAGCAATAGTTCCTCTTGGCCTCTCTGTGTCTAAATATTCCAAATCATCTTCCCCTGTGACAGGAGTGCAATTAAAGCTATTGGGTCACTCAGCTGAAAATATGTGGAAATGAGCACAGTCTCAAGTGGAACAAAAGTCTGTGTTTGTTACATGATATCCCTATTCAGTTTGGCATTGTGATTCATTGAGGTCTCGAAAAAAACTGAAGGCAGTTCAAACTGTGTACATAACGAAACCAGGGCAGGTTTTTTTGTGAACATGCAAATTAATTTACCTTCAGGTGTATCAGTTATTTAATGGTTGCCACACATTAGCCTACAGGAAAATTTGGCAACAACGAACCAGATGAATTTCCGCCCCAAGTGACACATCTGATCTGGGCACCCTGGTAGTGACTTGAGCGTTTCATAGATGTCTGGCAAATTAGTAAGTCCAGCTCACTTTCACTTTTACTTGTCATTGGCCATCCACACTTTTAAGATGCTTTGGAAAGCCCAGAGTGTTTTGAGTATTTTTTTGAAATAACCTTAAAAGGAGGAAGAAAACATTTCAGGTCATTAAAAATCAGACTGCCACACTTCAGTGCAGTCTTTTCTGCCACATGTGCAGCTTTTCATCTTTCAATTTATGTCCTCAAACCTTCATCTCTTCTTCTATTCAACACTCATAAATCAGAAATTTGAATGCTTTACGTTTCCTTTTAAAAAAACCCTCAGAAATTCTCCAAGAGAACTGGATGTTTTTACTTTCCAGAACTGTGTTCAGGAGTATCAGCCATATGAGGAACTATCAAATGAAAAACACTGCTACTAAATGAAAAATACTTGACTTTCAGAAGCGTAGGATTACTTCAGAAACCATTATTCACAGTAAGTAATATTTATTTATGTTAGCAACCCTACTGGTTTCACATCACTGCTCTTTTTAAGTGAGAAATGTAAAATATGGCCTTTAGTAAGAAACAGAGAAAATTGTATCCTGTGTGATTTCATTCCTCTCCCACCCAACCTGGCTGATGGAACAAAAGACGTATTTAATTTGTACAATTATAGATATTCCAGAAACTCTACAGGAAACCCATTTTCTCTCTTAGCTTTGGTCTGTTAGCCAGGCGGCCATATATGTAACAGAAGTTAAGCCGGCTGCCGTTTTAACACCTGCAGTTCTGCCGGAGGAGGTGGGGAAGGCAAGTCCTTGCCTGCAGCAGCTCTCCAGGCTCACTCCAAGTGCTGAGTCTCCTCCAGCATTCATCTGTGAGACAGATCTGGGATCCGAGCAGATCCCAAGCTTCACTTACCAAAAAGCAGCCAGATTATCGCTAATGAGACCACATGCTGTGCCAAAGCCAGCAGTGGTGCAGGGCCCTCCCCTGCAATACAAGGGAGGGCTGGGAGGCAATTTCTAACTGGTGGCAGTGCCTTTCCCAGCTCTCTGGCTACCAGCTCAGAGCACTGCCCTGCCCTAGACACAAGTCCGAACTAGTGGACACACCAGTATGAAGCCCAAACACGTGCTGTAGACAAAGTGTTCCTCTGAAAACCATCTTTGAACTCTATCTTAGCAACAAGAAGTCATGGAATCAAATTTTAGAAGTAATTTAAAGAGGCAAACAAAGACACACCACTGGTGTGAGTAACCTTATCTCATGTGTGACTATACACCAGTGGGGGGCTTGGCTGTCATTAATTAGCAGGTCTTAGTACTGGGTTCACGTTTAGCTAGGAAATACACAGCAGTAGAGTGTGACTCCCTCAAGCTGCTGTATGTACATACATATGTATGTATGCAGTATGGAGAGTAGCCCTGCACTCTCCCCTGACCCACCACCCACCAACCTTTCCTCCGCAGGACAGCAGCACAGCCAAGGACTTGGACAGCAGGTACCTGCCATCCACCAGCAGCTCTTTCTCCCATACAAGTGCCCAAGCTGGCCAACCCCCTGGGAACTCAAGATCTTCCCAAAGTTTCTAAAGCTCCTTTAAAAGCCAGTGAGCAGCTCTAAGCAGTGATGTGAAGTGCAGTTTGTTTTATATCACCCGTCCTTACAGGAGTACACAAGCTTAATCCAGGCTTAAAGAGGTGAGATTCTTAAGAAATGGAGTGAGCAATATAAAAGTCAGATTTACCAACACTCATAACAAATTATTAAAATGGAAATTTCTTTAAAATTGCACTGCTTCATAATACATGCACTTGAATTCTTCTAGTAACCCTTTCTGAAGCATTGTAAACAGTCCCTGCTACTCTTCAACACATTGCTACAATGCTCCAGTGTCTGAGACAGACAACAGCATTCACTTTTGTAACACATTAAGCCTTTACGTGATAATTAGCTTCCATAACACAGACAGGTGATTCTGCTCTGAAAGCACAATGGAAGCAAGCACGTGCCTATTTCTCACCTGTATTTCCCAGGTGGAAGGGAGGAGAACAGTCTTGAGAGGTGACCTGCAGCCCCATTTCCAGTGACTTGTAGGTAGGATCTATTCCACCTGCACTTCTGAGTTGGTCCCATTCACACCTGATGTCTGACTTGTTCCTCATTCAGTTCGCCAGTGCACTGAAGCTGATGCACCACAGCGTGAGCAAACACACTGCTGTAAGCACAAACCAGAGGAAACTCATAATCCAAATGGTTTCTTCCCACCTGCAAAGCAACAACACAAGCAGACGGCACCTCTCACCTGATCATGGCTTTCCCAGCATCAATTACAGAAAGCAAGCTTTCTGGTGCTTCAGTAGGGCTGCTATGAACTTAGTATCACCTCTAACCCACCCCAGCAAAAGCGTTCCCTCCTGACAGCCCTGTGTCCGTTGAAGTACCTAGTGCATCCCAGCACCCCTCAGGGCACATCGCAGAAGACTTGTAAGTAGGCCTCGTCTCTCCAGAAGACACCAGCTCCATGCATGCTCTTCCACTCATTGTTGCAACCAACTTACCTGTTTGCCTGATGCTCTTAAATAAGGAGAGCGAGTCACAAGCTATGATAGTAAAAGGGTAGGTTATGTCCTCCGAAAGAGCAGCAAGGCAGGGAAATCCTGCTGAGAAAGTCTGCTAATGCACCCACAGGACCTTAGGTCTGCAGGTAAGGGATTGCTTAACTCTGATGAATCTGGCATGTGTTGCACATTTATTCTGTTTAAGCCCTAACACCTTCCTGAGGTGTTTGCTTTCAAATATATTTTGATATTTCTCTCCACCTTTGCAGAATTGTCAGCTATGGTAGAAGTAGCACTTAAGTTTAAAATTCAGAGTCTCTTTTTCAAGTTGAAAATTTCCAGTGCCTGGGTTTTGTTTACACTCTTAAGCACCAGATGTCTACCTTCCCTGAGCCAGCTATTATTTTAGAGACGTTAGCAATGGTGCTCACTTTACATAACGGCTGCGACAAAACTGATCTGCCGCCATTTAAGGCAGTCCTCTCATCTGATCTCATGTAGGTGCCGTGACGCACTTCACAGCAAGACCAGAGGAGAATTTGTGCTGCATCAAAGGAGATGTAACCCAGTAAAAGATCTCTCAGCCTGGGGACGAGAATTGGGGCCAAACCACAGCTCCTTGATGGCAAAATGGCAATATCCAGTGCCACTGCTTAATGTCAAAGTGTTCCTAGTCAGTTCAAAAAACCAAAACATTCAACCTCTTCAGGACTGACCCAACCTGAAGCAAATTTTAGTTGCTGTTGAAGTTTTCCCTTTATTGGAAAAACCTGAATCATTCAGCTATTTTGATGTTCTCCCAAAGAAAAAAAAAGATTACAAGCCCCACCTAAAAAGTCTGAGACTTTCCACTTTCTTTCACGCAAACAAGAGGGACAAATTGAGATTCCACCAGCAGTGTTCATTCTGGCATTTCATAACTTTTAAGGGTTACACTTGGTCACCCAAGCAGCTTTTTGGCATACATTTTAGATATAATGTACATACATGCTACGTGTAATATAACCATAGGAATATACACATGCCAAGCTATGAAAATCATTTCCCGGCTCTTTGGCAGACTCCACAGGCAGAGGGATTAGATTATCTTCTGTTTCTTTCTGGTTTGTAATATATTCAGACAACTGAATGGCTTTTCATTTGGTGCTTGTCCTGCAATTCATTTCTCATCCTTCCTTTCAATCTTGTGAGGCTTTTTTCAAAATCTTGTGCATTGTGCTTTGTCCTCCCTTGTCCTTCCATTTCTGGGGAAGGAGGACATTCCTACTGCCTGTAACAATCAGTGTATTCGCCAAGGGCTCCTTGTTGCAGAGAGCTGTTTGTTAGCCTGGTATCCAGCTCTTCCCATGAACAGAGAGAGCCAAAACTTTTCTTCCACTCCTAGCATGATAAGATTTGAAGGCATTGCAGCAGAACCTCAACAGGCAAAGATCAGTGCAGGTCTGCTTTGATCAGTGTGACACAATTCTATGCCAGAGCAAGATCTGGACATTTGCAGAGACTGTTTGCTTTGTTATCTGAGGGCCAAAGGGGCTGTGGTGATTGATGGTGCTTTTATGTGAACACTAACTTAGCAAAAAGCCCTAGAATGGCAAATGCAGCAACTGTTTACTTCATTTGTCAGAAAATGACAGAAGTCCCTGGAAAAAAAAACCTTGTCTCCAGAGGCTCTGAATCGTTCCTTCATTATTAATGGATGTCATTTCTTCCAGCAGAACTAAGCTGCCATGCAAAGCCAGTGCTGTGGAAGAAGAGGCAACCTTTTAGTTAGCTACTTCCTTGCCGGGCAGTGAAAGTCCAGGCAGCTCGGCTGGGTGCTGATCACTGAGTGGTGGGGCAGAGCAGCGATGGCAATCTGTGCTACGCAGCGATGGGAACCTTTGTAGGAGCAACCTGAGCCACCTCCGGAGCTCATGCTTCGGGTCTAAATACATTGAAATCCTGTAGATGTGACCAGAAGTGACACATACAGAGTTTCTGCTGCCAAGCACGCTGTGTTGGGAGGCTGGGATATAATACTCAGGCTAACATGGAAATTAGCATTTGTTTTCTTAGGAAAATGCAAGTATTTTCAGTGATCTCACTATTGCAAAACAATCTGAAACAGCACCTCTCAACTTTGCTGGTCCAACCACCCGTCAGTCAATTGCACACCCCACCTCACTTCTCACTAGTGGAAGAGGACCTTGTAGGCTGACACTGGCCCTGTCAGGGCTCGGTTTCAGGCAGAAGCTATGGATTCAGCTCAGCCAAGAGCCTGGAAAATGCAGGGTGAATACTTCATACCTGATGTAAGAGGCTTTCAGAGCCGAGTGTGGTCTGTGTTGCTGGCTCTGCTGTTCGCATCCTCCCACTCATTCTCCCATAGTTTTATACACACATCAGGGGAACTGGCAGAGAATTGAAGCTACTCGTGCGCACGAGTGATATTTTATCTTCTGTGCAGCATACAAATATTCATAAACTTTCCTACGGTCTTTAGATGAGGGAGCTCTCATTTTACACCACCTTGGTGACACTCTTGATTTTACATTAACCTGGGAAGAAGGACGTGGTCAGGAGCAGCTTTGGGACTCTCAGGTAAAGAGTAACTGGCTGATGGGTCTGACATTTAAAATTGCATTCTGTCCTGGAGCACACAAATGCCTGTTCTGCCTGCTCCATCTCTAAACATTTATTTCAAAATAAATAAATAACTAAAAGAAACCGCATCCTGTCAAACAATCTAGTGATTTAAATCATGCAGACTGTAGATTAGTAAAGCATTTCACCTGAGCTAAAGCACACACAGCACTCTGCAGAAGAGTGAAAAGAAACAACTGAAGTTGCTTGTGAAGGACGCAGGTGGCTCCAAGCCGTGATATGTGCGCATACTCTTCAGTTTCTCTGTCCCCAGGTATTTTTTAAATTAGTTATAATTACATCTCGGAAGACTCTCTTCTAGATACAAACAACTTGTTTTAAACTTTGTCTGCCTGCAGACCTCACAAGAGGCAGGTTTGCATGTTTTGTTAGTATCCATCTCTACCAACATCAAAAAAGCCCAGTGACAGAACAAAACAGCACCAAGTAATTTTTTTTTTTTAATTTCTAACATGAATAAGGTTATCTAGGCTATTCAGTTATTAGAAAGCAATTAACTGTTAAACCTTGACATAGGTTTAATTTTGTTGAGTTTTGGGTGAAGGCTTAAATCCTCAAAATTAGTCATGAGAGAACTGCATGTTTCTGTTCGGAGATGCTCCCTGGCTAAGAGGACTGTAAGAAATGCCTAAATCTGAATTAAGATAATACAGCTGAGCTCCAGCCAAGGTGGCCACCTGCCCAACCTTGTGCTTCCAAGCAGATTCACCACTGCAATTTCAATGGAGTTGTGCTGATGCAAAAGTTGAGACTCAAGCCTCATATACTGAATAGATCTGATGGGTAAAACACTAGGTAACCTCAAACATGCCAATTCCTGCAGATATTCTGCTGTCTGAACTAGATGCTTCTTTATATTTTATACATTAATGGAATGCAATATGTATAAAGTAGCACACAGACTTGGGAATATCCAATAGGCAAAGAATACTTGCCTGGTGGGAGAACTAATTAAGTATTGTTGCTACATGGATACCAAAGAGCGCCTCCAGCAGCCTGTATTCACACCATTGCGCTTGCCTGCTTGAGCCAGCAGACACACCGCTTTAATTTATCATGAGGATTAGTAGTCTTGATCTACCTCAAAACTTTCCCCAGTTGGGCTTTCAACCAATTTACCGACACGCTGCCATAGTTCATATATGGATGGATCACACAGCCAGACACACGCGCACGCTCCACACAAGGTGAAGATGGGAAGATTTAAAGCATTTTTAATGTCCAGGAAGCACTGCAAGCAAAAAAAGGGTGAATACTCACAACACTTCTGTGAGGAAACCACATGAATATAATATTGACTTATTTACACATGTGGAAATAGAAATGTATTTTCTCATCATATGAAAGGAACAGGGGTTAGAGTAAAAAGCTTGTGCTTGGTGTGAGGCACACCTTGGCAAGGAGTGCAACAGAAAGACGCCATGTCATTTGATAAAGGCATTTACCGTATAGTCACAGGCACACTGTACTCATGTGAACACCTCCAGTGAGACTGTCCACAGAAATAAAGTATATCGATGGTTGCAGAAGGAAGCCCTCTTCTCTTTGTACTTTCAGAGTAGGCTACGAGCAGTAGGAATGAAGAGTTTAGCAGTTCTTGGCATTTCCTCTTTCATCTTTTCAGGCAAGTATTTGATCTTTTAATCTCACAGGTAGTAGACAGCACAACAATGTGGAATGGGTACACTGGCATACATACAGAAAGAGATCTGGGGTGAAATCTGACTTTTATCATGGAGCATATAGCCTTGCTGTCTCCAGCAGTCAAGGCTCCACCACCTGCAGGAAAGCATCCCATCTCCCTCCCTGCTAAGTTCCCTCTCAATGATGCTCAGCCAGGGTTTGGCGTGGCACACCATCAGTACCCCAGGTATGCACCCAGACCCAGGAGCTAGGCAGCACTCCATGTCTCCCCAGGTTACAGGTAACAATAAGCAACTTGCACACCTGCTGTGCAGTTAGTGTTTTCCTGAACCACGATCAGTAATACGAACAGGAAGAAAAAAGGTCTGGCCTCCCACTCTGACTATAACGAAAAAAAGAGAAGGAGAATGCAACCATCCATACCACACAGGCTCACACTGGGCCAAATAGAGCTAAGGAGGGAAGGCAGAGGCCTCCTAACCTCTCCTCTTTCTTTCTCATGCTTTTCCTTCCTCTTTCTTGCCTCCCCAGATGAAATCCACAACTGTGAAAACTGCAAGTTTTTATTTACAGGAAATACTTTGATGTCGTGCTCATAAAACCTTATGGGAACATTCCTGGTTTATGTCTTCCAGAAAATTATACTGATGTGCCTCAAGATGGGAGAGGTAAGATCAGACTTCGAGGAGCAGCTTTCGAGAAAATCACCTAAATGACAAGAGCTGAAAAAATGATGGATAAGCGGGAGAGAGAAAGACTACAAGAGGGAGGTTGAGCAAGTCACCTGAAGAGAAACACCATTCAGACAACTTCTGTAGGCAAATGATATAGAAAGAGTCTCCAGAAGAAAGTAGTATGTAAGCAATATTTTAATTCTAGACTGACAATGTTATCCCTGAAAGGAAGCATCATAATTGAGGAAGCGCTCAAAAGGAAGAAAATTAAGTTGCTCTGGCAAATCCACTCAAAGGTGGAAAAAGATCACAAGACAAACCTTTGGTAGATAAATTTTCTTTGCCTCCCCATCCATCTATTGCCATTTGAGCCTAATCTAAGCGTCAGAATAATGAATGTGAGTTTTTCCAAAGTTCTCTGGTGAATGTTCTGTCACAAGAGGGTAGATGCTGGCAATCCCCATCACTGTTAAACTGTATTGTCATATGCATTACAAGGTAAGTGAAGCCCTTTCATCCAGTCAAACTGCAGAGTAGCAACCGTTTCAACCTTAATACACATTTTAAGATCATTGGCAATGATTCTACTAAGACATCAAACATCTGAGCACATCTTGGCTTCAGCTTTGCACACCCCCCTGAAGAGGGGAGTTTTATTAAGAAGCAACACAGACACTCCCTTCCACCCCCATACTCCTTGAAGCTGAAGGAGAAACAAGAAAATCAACAAACTATATATTTCAAAAGCAATAATAATAATTATCCCTCTGCTTTACAAGGCAATAATCCAATTCCCTCAGCCAGGGACTGGCTTCAGGGTTTCACCCTCACAAATCTACGAATTAATTTGCAAGCCAGAAGGGCAGCGATGCTACCATAGAAGTATGTGGAGTACTTGGTCACTAGGTTGCAATAGCCTGACTGAGCTTTCCACAGGACAGGTTTATTTTAAAATCATACAGTATCCATTACTGTGAAATTCCATTCTTTACAACACATACATGGAGGACCTGGCAATGACAACCAAACAGAGGTTCATCCAGAAATCATAACACAAAGCCATGATAATGCCAAATTAATCCTCCATGCCTAATATTTTGTCCTGCAAATCTGAATAACTTTAAAAACCCCACATATTTTACTGTATAACCAACATGAGGAACGCCTTGTCAATGAACAGTCTGTTCCTTTTGTACCTCTTTGATTTGAGTGAATTTTAGTTTTCTGTTGAACTCTAATGGGATAGCCTACTGAGTGATTTGAGCTCATTCACTGGCGTGCATGATGGCACATGAGTAAAGCCACACAGGAATAACTAGTGCTGGAGGACCCAACAAGGCTGGAGACCCCAGGAGTGCCCAGTCTTCAAAGAAGGCCCAATCTGAGCAGGACACCAATATGTGTATGCCCCTTTTCTTTGCAAACCAACTAGTAAAAATGCCAGGTATCACTGAGTAAGGGCAGGCAACAGCCAGTATGAAAGAATTCAAATGCTGCAGGTGGGAGGCATTAGACTCCATCCTGTCCTAGGGGAGCTTAAGGCCTGGCCCCTTCTCACTCTTCACAGAAGCTCCTGCATACGCATCACTGCGTGCAGCCCAGCTTGTAGAGCCCTAGCAGAGCTGCCATAGTGCAACTCCAGTGTTTTACGTTGTGAGAAACGTGACACTTCACATAAAACAGATTCAGTATTTTTTAAACCTTAATTCACACTAAACCTAAGAGATTCTAGTTTTCTAAAAAGAGTATTTCACCAGAGCATTGCAGAGCCATTCAAAGCACTTCAGCTGGGCACAAAAAGGACTTCCAGCAAAGACACACTGTAAGTAGCTTGCAGATGCTGGCAGACAGTCCAAACTGCCCTCTCCTTGATGATGAGAGAGCTTCGTCAGGGAAAGGGCAGCTCCTGCTGATCAGATCTCTCTCCTGGCAGTGGGAGAGCTGATCCTGTGAGATGTAAGGTGGTGCTATTAGCAACAACTTGCAAGAAAAGCAAAGGAAACGAAAGGAAGCAATACCATCCATGCCTCTGCCAACATCACATCTTCTCCCCACTTCCACACCAGCTCCAAGATCCATAACCCCTGCAGGCACCCAGCAAAGTACGTAGCTACAGTAATCAGTCTTGGCTCCTTTCAGTACCTGTGTGCTCCTTTTACCTTCTACCAGCGCCTACTGTCATTGTGAGGTGATGACCGCCACAGAGAGCTTTGTAAAAAGCTTATGTTCATGGAGAAATTTGTATTAGATACTGGTTTGTGTGACTTACTGTATTTTGTAAGGGTTTTTTTCCCTTTGGGAATTGTGCGTTATTAATGAGCAGTTTTATGCTTTACTTCTAGTACACGTATACCTTGTAACTGATGTGCTTTTTGTTAGGTTGTTTGTTTTCTTTTCTTCTCTATACAGAGCCAGTTAATATACGGTAGATACTCTCTAGCTGAAATTCTGATTTTGCCTACCAATTAATTTATGGATAAATCCATGGCGTAGCTGATGAACAACTGTTCATCAATTGTGTTGTTATCATCATCTGATAGCCTCTCTAGTTTAGCAAAATGTAAGAACCTGAATAAGACTAATGCTTGTTGGGCCTTAAACTAAAGGGAAGCAGCGCACCACACGTGTTTCCCTACCACCATCGCTATCAGCACTTCTCCCTTGGCATTTGGGACGCTGCAGAAGAGCACGGGCTAGACGGTCACTTGAACATCTCAACCATCTACGTAGCTGTGCTCTGATATCCCTCTGTATTTAGCTGATTGAGATTATGGTGAAGCATATCAACTACAATGATTCTTCAATTATTTCTGCGGACAGGAACTGGTTCAAACACGATCTTTCTCTAAAAGACGGACTAAAATAGATATATTTTCCTCTATGTCCATCCTGATATGCTTGGAAAAATAAGGGATCTAAAAGTAACGTTTCCAGAAGTGTATAATTCCATTATACACCCTATTTAACAATGGCAGCTCTCTGTCTCAGTGGCTATTACTACCTTTGTGCTCCAGAAGCCTCCTTCCTTGTCCAACTCATTTTCTCTCTTCAGTTTTACTGAGAACTAAGTGTCCAACTTCTTAATGATTGCTGTGTATAACATAGGACATAAAAAGATAAGTTATAAAGCTTGTGCAGGACTTGGTGTTGTAATTAACCATCTTTCGTGCCTGGTTATTGATCTTACAAAAACAGAGTGAAAACAATCTGGCCTCCTAATGTATACTTCAGCATATTGTAGCAGCTACTTTAGATAACTGGTTTTAATAGTTTTATAATGGCTGTAATTTCTATATGAGGACTGTTCACCTGAAGAAGCGATGAAGTAACATGTCAAAGTGATTTTTAAAGTCAGTTCTATTTCACCACCAGTGATGGCGTATGAAAAGCAAAGCAACAAAAACAAAACCTCTCCCACTCGCCAGGAAGAAACATCTTTTCCTCAGCCTTGAAAATTCTCTTGTATAAGACAGGCATTTCTTCTAGTCCTCCTTTTACATAAATACTAAATCACTAAGAAGATAATATATACAGTACAATAGTCTATTTTAATAGTCAGCAGTCATCAAATTTTAGGCTAATTAAGCTAACTAGAAATTCTAGGGTTGCAGTGATTTCTCACACTTTATTAATACATTGACAATAATAATGTTTACATAACACTTGATGTTAGAAATCAATACGTGCCAGTGTCTAGTGATTTGCTAATCTAGTTTTTGATCTAATCCTGTCCTGTTTTTTGCAGCATTCTCTAACTTCATATTATGAATCATGTTGTCTTTCTAAAGTGATTGCCAAGTAAACCAAAAACGTGTTTTACACTGCTATTGCACTGCTCTTGTCTTTATATACAGTAGTTTTTATAAAGATGTCCTTAGGTTTTAATAAATGAGTGTAATGTAAACTAATCCCTGTAATAAAACTTGCTTTAGTGTTTCAGAGACTGTCTGGAAGAGCTGTAGAGATTTGAGTTTCCACTTTTTTCAGTAGCTTCAAACTTCATGGCTTCCTTTCCATCTGCAGGGAAATCCCCAAATACCAATACTCCCCAGTTTATACAAGTGGTTTATACAAGGGGAAATTAAGAGAGTGTATTTAATGCAAAGAATGATGCTTGGATTTAGAGGGGAGGAAAAAAAAAACAAAAAAACCAAACCACACCACAAAAAAAAGTCTAAGGCCATTGCATAAAATAAATGCACAGTCCATTTAGTCTGTATTGTATTTCCAGCAGTTGCTAATACCAGATACTTAAGAGGGAAGTATGGGAAACTGAACAGAGACTGCTAAGAAATAAACATCATCTGTCCACTACTCAAGGCTAGCTGAGGAGGCGGAACGAGCAACTGAGCAGAAAGAAAGCAAAGTTCTGACTTCCACACACAAAGTACTCTGTCCCATGCAGATGTTATGCTAGATCAACTGTGGGGGGTTGACCCTGGCTGGATGCCAGGAGCCCACCAAAGCTGCTCTATCATTCCCCTCCTCAGCTGGACAGGGGAGAGAAAATATAACAAAAGGCTTGTGGGTCAAGCTAAGGCCAGGGAGGTCACTCACCAATTACTGTCACAGGCAAAACTTTTCTCCTGATTTTCTACCTCCTGCCCTGCAGCGGCACGGGGGAGATGGCAAATGGGGGCTGCGGTCAGTTCATCACACGTTGTCTCTGCTGCTCCTTCCTCCTCAGGAGGAGGACTCCTCACTCTCTTCTCTCGCTCCAGCATGGGGTCCTCCCTCTCACAGGAGATAGTTCTCCATAAACTTCTAACAAGAGTCGGTCCTCTGGGCTGCAGTTCTTCATGAACTGCTCCAGCACAGGCCTTTTCCATGGGGTGCAGTCCTTCAGCAACAGACTGCTCCTTCAGCATGGTGTGCAGTCCTTCAGCAACAGACAGCATGGGTCCCCCACAGGGTCCCAGGTCCTGCCAGCAAACCTGCTCCAGCGTGGGCTCCTCTCTCCACAGGTCCTGCCAGGCACTTGCTCCAGTACAGGCTTCCCACGGGGTCACAGACTCCTTTGGGCATCCACCCGCTCCAGCGTGGGGTCCTCCACGGCTACAGGTGATCATCTGCTCCACCATGGACCTCCATGGGCTGCAGGGGGACAGCCTGTTTCACCATGGGTTTCACCATGGGCTGGACGGGAATCTCTGCTCCGGCGCCTGGAGTACCTCCTCCCCCTCCTTCTTCCCTGACCTTTGTCTCTGCAGAGTTGTTCCTCTCACATCTTCTCACTCCTCTCTCTCCAGCTGCAAAACATGCAGGTTTTTTTCTCTCCCCCTTTTTAATGATCACAGAGGCGTTACCATTGTCCCTGATGGGCTCGGCCTTGGCCAGCAGCATGTCCGTATTGGAGCCGGCTGCCATTGGCTCTATCAGACATAGGGGGGAGTTTCTGGCAGCTTCTCACAGAAGCCAGCCCTGTGCTCCCCCTACTACCAAAACCTGGCCGTGCAAACCCAACACATCCACCGACCCGTGTGTGGCAGGGGCGAATGCAGTGTGACTGGCTCTGTACAAAAAGGCAGGACTAACCATTCACAAAGGCAAGAGTTTGGGGTTGTTTTTTTTTCTCCTGCTAGGCTGAACGATTTGAACAGTTTTTCCAGAAAGCTTTAGACTTTGTAAATGCACTGTGCCCCCTCAGGTCCCTTTTTTACCTGTTGTTCAGGAGGCATCATTGCCAATGTTCCAAAAATATTAAGCACGCTGAGCTGAAATTGCAGCTTTCGGCCTAGTAAAAGGGAACATTTTTGACAACTGGATTAAACACACACACACACGCACACAAAAAAAACCAAACCCTAACCAGAAAACAATTGCTGTTTTCTGTTGATAGCTTTGCTTACACTTAAAGCTTCTCCTTCATCCACCCACTCCTCAAGAAAATTTCAGCAATATAGAGGGGAAGTCCAGGTCCCAACACGGTGCACAGGCAGGAGGGAGAGTCCTGGAGGGCTTCTCGCCTCTTGGTACAGGCTGCTTCCCTAGAGAGAAACAGTCCTTGCTCTTCTTTGTCCTGCAGCTCCCAAGCAGAAATTTTCCTCAGCTGTTGTCCTGTCCAGCACTTGTCCTCCATGGCTCATCCCAAATCTTTGACGTGCAAGTGAAACACTGGCATTTACAAACACGGGATGGATGTACCTTTTCACATTGGAAATTATGTTTTCAATATCAGATCACTAACCCCAGACTAGAGACTGTGCTGCAGGAATACACTTAAACAGTAAAAAAGACAGAAATTTTAAAGCCAACTTAAAAAAAAATAAAAATATGAGAAATCCTGTGTAATGTCAGTTATTTAATGTAACAGTTCATTCCTGCAGCTTCTATAACTACGCACATCAGCTCAAAAATGGAAAAGGATCATGTTCATTAACGCAACACTTCAATAATTCTTAGTTTTTCGCAGCTGTAGGAGACTACAATTACATCCCACGGTGCTAAGACTTATGGAGACGTATTGCAGAAAGAAAGAGAGGACAAAAGACAGTTTTAAAAACACATAAATATGTAAAAATACAAAGAAACATAACCCAGTCTCTTTCTCAAACTGCACTTGCAATTCTGAAAACAGCTAAATTTACAAGACAAATGAGAAAAGAAACGGTAAATTGATGTACTGGGTGTGTTACAGCTCCCTCAGCAAGTTTTAACAATTTTTACAGTGCGCTTCTAGTAATTGAGTA
>NW_010332484.1:0-1439 GCF_000700745.2 Antrostomus carolinensis | reverse complement strand
AACAGCTTTTATATACCAAGTGAGCAAATACCTCTGGAATTTCCAGAGAAGATGTTAAAATGCTGATAGAGACTTACTGACTGCCATTACCAAGCCATTATCACCAAATCATAAGCAAACAGGAGCATCACAGCCAGTTCCTTTAAATTGTTCCTTCTTACTGGAAAGCAGAGAGCGTGCTGATCTGCTTGTTGTTCACGCATACAGAAGGACAAGGAAAGAAAAAGTATCTCAGTTTTGATATTTACTTCCAAGAAAACAAAACCCTGTCCCACTCACCCAAGTTATTCTCAACAGTTAATTTAATTTGTGCAGAAAATGGAGACTGTGGGGGAAAAACATACCAATATATTAGGTATGCATGGGCATTAATGCATAAGCGTATAACGGTGTGAATTTCCCAATCAGAATTTCAACTTCTTTGAACAGCTGAACTGTACAGAGCCTCAAGCTCTTCTCAAATTCGAATTCATCGTGTCATCCTGAAGTGCAATTCCATCACTGGAGTTTATTTGTAAGGATAATGAGGAATCAGTAGGATTTTATAAAGAACTGAAAAGTCATCTAAAGAGAGGGAAATTTCTGCCTCTCTTCACTTTATCAGCTTGCCTTTGCAACTCTTTTTTATACTTTTTCCAACTAAACACAGAGTAGAAACAAAGGATCTTGTGAGGCACCTGTACTTCCCTGCTATACCCCCACTGTGGAGGACGCACTCTTGAGGGTAAATCCTTCCTGAAGCACGTGCTCTCCCATGGCAGCACAGTCCACACTTCCCAAGTGGCTTGTGCTCATCACAAACACTAAACCAACACACTCTAATATGAGAGTGTTACCTCTGCTACTGTGCAAGCCTGCTTTAATTTTTTTATTATTTTTTTGTGTTTTTTGAAGCTAGTTAATGTAACAGTTCTCAATCGCCCCTCTGCCTCCTCATCACTTGCAATGCTGTCCCACTGGGATGAGCAATTCGTCTCACTGTTGAATCTCTCACAATCCAAAAGCAGCACATAAGGCAGCACTAAGTCTGTGCAGAGGATGCGCATGTCAGGAAAGCTTTTGGTAAGAGCTGCTGGGAGTCTCGGGCTGCATTCGGGGCCACGAGGGGTGACAGCACCTGAACACCAATAGCTGCTTCGTCACCATGAGAACTACCAGAGGCAATTGGGTTTAAATCCCTAGCTTTGACAACAAACAAACAGAAAAAGCTTGATCTAGGTAATATTTGAGAATACTCTCCTACTGGCCAGCTAAGTTCCAGTTTTAATTTAAGGAATTCTGCCAAATTACCTTTTTTTTTTTTAATTAATTTTGGTTTTAACTGCCTTATAGTTACTGCTGAAAAATGGAAGACTACTGAAAACAATTCAGATCTTGGAAGCATCTAAAAAGCTATGTTGTATTTGACCTTGTGACGTGCGGAAAAGAGACTCCACAAC
>NW_010332483.1:0-4552 GCF_000700745.2 Antrostomus carolinensis | reverse complement strand
CTCCTTCCCAGATAGACATGTGGAGACTGAACTATACCCTTAATATAAAGGGTATAGGGCTGGGCAAACGTCAGTTTCCACAACAGAGAAATTACAGCTAGCTGTAACTTTTAACTGCCCTTGAGCACGGAATCTGCAGGTGGCCTGCTGCAGCCAAAACACATCTCAAGGATCCAGAAACAAGCACTTCTGTGGGGAAAAAACAACAGGTGCCTGACACAGGCAGCTGGTCCACCTGGAAGCGCTGCAGCCATAGCTCAGAGAAACCAAAAAAAAAAAAAAAGTTTCCTTCAAGGGTGATAAAGGCTTTCCTCAGACTTGCCCTTCAGCATGACAATAAATCACTTATGTACTACACAGTTAGTAGTTCAGGCACTAAGCTTAGTAACTTGATTTGGTACCAAAGTGTACTGTTTAATTTTAAATGCAGTTTTAGGTTGATTCTGAAGAAGACTATATGACTTGGATAATCTAGAGTTAGGTGTGATTCCAGGTCCCTGCAGAATTAATAGTGAACCAGCAGTGCTGGGGATAGACACAGTGCTCTCCTGAGCTGTAACCATCATTTTCCCTGGCAGTTTGGAGAAGAGAAAGCTCTGGGGAGAACTTATTGCAGCCTTTCAATACTTAAAGGGGGTCTATAAGAAAGATGGGAACAGACTTTTTAGCAGGGCTTGTACTGATAAGACAAGGGGTAATGGTTTTAAACTACAAGAGGGTAGATTTAGACCAGATATAAGCAAGAAATTTTTTTTAATTTTTTTTTTTTTTTTTTACAATGATGGGGACAAAACACTGGCACAGGTTGCCCAGGGAGGTGGTAGAAGCCCCATCCCTGGAAACATTAAAGGTCAGGTTGGGTGGGCCTCTGAGCAACCAGACCTAGTTGAAGATGCCCCTGCTCACTGCAGAGGATTGGACTAGATGGCCTTGAAAGGTCCCTTCCAAACCATTCTATACTTCAAACACAGTAGTGTTTACATTCAAAACCTCTCAAGAATATCACCATAAAGAAGAGTCTGTTGTAATTTAGGACTAATTTGGACCATAATTGTGACAGTACTGCAACATATTTTTAGCTCATTTCACCCTCCCATGTAACATCTGTGCATTACAACACAGAAGCCTCCTACTGCAAGGCCTTTGGAGGCTCACACCTCCAGGTCATTGTTCAGGATGGGCAACAGGGAGCAGGCAGGGATGAGAGTGACAGAAAGACATTAAGATGGTACATTATGTCCCATCATACCTGAAATATACTGGGGGTCTTCAGCTCAGTTCCTAGAGGACTGGTGACTGCTATCCACAATCTTTTTCTATATTTTCAATTAGCATTTCCAGTTTAAAACCTAATTAGAAAAGCTGTGGAGAATAAGGGGCCTTGAACAGTACTGCTCTCTCGCACCCATCACATGAGGCCAAGTTTCCATCAGCAATATGCTGTATGGGGGAATTTTCTGTCCCCACCATACTACAGATAACTAGGAAGCACAATGTTTATTAATGTTTATTGTAAATAATTTATGGAAAAGCCAAAGTTAAATGCACGTTATTTTACAATTAAAAATACAGTAGTTGTATTAAAGTCTATTTCGTTGTTCTACCATGCAAGTGCAAGCTTCTACTTAAATAACGCACTGCCAAAAAAATCGTGAATAGACAAGTGCAGCTCTTCAATCAGAAAACTTGTATTTTAGAGAGCTGTTGATGTATCTTCCCATTCTTAAAAGTACTTGAGAAGGGGCTCTCTTAGGATGAAGAGTGGAGACAGCATACTTGCCTATCTGGACCAAGACATAAACATTAACTCAGCATTGAAAAAGTTATACTGAATTTTTCAGAGGTATAGAAAACTGCAGGTCTTCAACCCTTCGGCATTTGTGTATTTACAGGACAATTCTATGCTCAATATAGTGATTACAGAAAAAGCCATGGTACATCTAGAATATGGATATTTGAAGGAAGCCTCTAAAAAAGAAAAAAATAGAAACTATCAAAGTTATACAACTAAGTGCACATAACAAATCCAAACAGTAAGAATGTCTTCAATTATAAAAGCCATGACAGATGCTAGAAATTTATTTCAGCCAATTCATTGTTGCAGATTCTTTTTTGGAAGAGAGCAGGATTTTTTTTTTTAATGAGGAGCAAGCTGGCTGGAAAAGACCAAGTTTATGAACATCTTTAAAACACTCTTGAAGCGTTTACAAAATTAACTGCTGGGCCCTACACGTCATTCAAGTTTTAGTCAAGCAACAGGAGCATTCTTCTTCCTTGCCATTTGAGTTATTGTAAATCACGAATATCTGATATAATTATGAAAGAGAAAATGCATCAAGCCTTTTTTTTTTTTTTTTTGAGATATTTTAGTGCTTAAAAAAACCAACTTGGACCAATTTACAGAAGCAATTCTACAGTTAATATAAACATGTATGACAAAAGAAACAAAACTGTGATTTTTGTTTAGTTGAAGTTTCTGGCAGAGTTTGAGCTGACAAATTTAGATAGCCACAAGGACATAAAAGGCACTACTGGGAATTGTAGCTGAACAGAGATCACTAAGGATCCCTTTCCCACCTCTGAAATATTTATGTTATATCAAGCAATATCTCAATCAACCTCACAAGCAATAGTCAGACCAGTAGCAAGTTACAGTTCCACAGTACTGGCTCCTATATAAAGTCAAAAGACAATTTACTTTATCTTTCCCTGCATGTTAGGATAACTGCATTAGTCTTCCTGCAACCGTAATACAGTAGAATCATGCTATCTCTGGAAGTTAAGTTTCATAAGGCTTCATATGTATTTTGGACATTTTAATAGTTACCATTTACAGAATGAATCCTCAGTCCCAAAGTTGTTTTCTACAGAAGTTTTTATCAAGGTTTAGGTCCATGACCATTTTATTTTTCCCATGCCATTAATAAGATGACATTTTAGCAATTTAGTCAAAGAATCTCTGTAGCCCTTTTCCCTTTCTTGAACTTCAATGACACAGCAAAGGAAGAAAAAGCCCTCTAACATGACAATTTTCATATCATCATAAAACTGAGTAAGTTAGTGCAGAAAGTTCACTTCTCATTACTTTCCAGAGAGCTGAAATCAAAATAATGCTGATCAGACTGAAAAACAAGCACTCATATGCTCCCTTCCCCAGTTCTAACCAAAGCAGCACTTTTACCTTATAATGTACATCTCACAGGAAAAACATGGCATAGACACACACAAAAAAAAAAAAAAAAAAAAAAATCAAGGAGTGTCATCTATCTCAACATTTCAGGAAATGCTTAACTAAAATACTCCTTTGCCTTCTTAAATAATTCCCTGTGGGACAGTCAGCACAACCACCCCAGCCCCTCAATGCTGTAAAGGAACAGTGGGATACCTACTGTGGATTACATATTTGAAACTCCCACTCTTGGTTTTACTTTGCCTTGGCACTCTCAGATCAAGAGTTGGGAACCTTTTCTATACTGGAAGCACATACTAAAAGTAAGACTTCCATTTTAAAAAGGAACATCATTTCACATGGCATAATCTTAGATTAGCTGAAATAATGTCATTTCAAGTTTTTAAAAATGGGAGTGAATAAAAAGAAGATATGACTCCTTTATCTTCCTTGGAAAAGCACCACTCCTTCAAAGCTTGCATTTGCTTCATGGCAGCAAACACAAACTCAATGACAAACCTCTCCTTTTAAGGTTCAATTTAACTGACAACAAAATGCACTCCTGTAATCACAGAATGGTTGAGGTTGGAAAGTACCTCTGGAGGTCATCCTGTCCAATCCCCCTGCTCAAGCAGGTTGCCCAGGATCATGTCTAGATGGCTTCTGAATATCTCCAAGGACAGAGACTCCACAACCTCCCTGGGCAACCCATGCCAGCGCTCAGTCACCCTCACAGAAAAAAGGTGTTTCCTGATGTTTAGAGGGAATCTCCTGTGTTTCAGTTTGTGCCCATTGCCTCTGGTCCTGTCACTGTGCACCACTTGAAAGAGGTTGGCTCTGTCTCCTTCGCACTCTCACTTCAGGTGTTTATATACATTGATAAGATGCCCCGAACCCTTTTTTCTCCAGGCTGAACAGCCCCAGTGCTCTCTGACTGGAGAGATACTCCAGTCCCTTCATGATCTTCGCAGCCCTCTGCTGGACTCTTTCCAGGATGTCCATATCTGTCTTGTACTGGGGAGCCCAGAACCAGACCCAGTACTCCGAGTGTGGGCTCACAACTGCCAAGTAGAAAGGAAGGATCACTTCTCTTGACCTGCTGGCAACACATCTCAACGCAGCCCAGGAGTCTGACAGCCTCCTTTGCCTTTGATCTCAAAGGCTACCACCATTGTCTGTGTTTTGCAGAGTAAAAAAAAATACAATGATAGAAAAATAGTTCACAGTGAACTTTTTATTTTAAAAAATAATTATTTATTTTTTGTACATACTAGGTTTCTTTGAAAGGAGGAAAGCTGTACTAGGATATTGCTATAGCATGCATCTCTCGCAAATGACTAAAGAGCCAACAAGGCTCGAGGGCCGGGCCCAGAGAGTGCTGGT
>NW_010332482.1:0-19496 GCF_000700745.2 Antrostomus carolinensis | reverse complement strand
GGAGAGCGCCGGCTGGTTACCCAAAAAGTGAGTTGCAACTCGGCACTAACAGCTGCCCCGTTAGTAGGTAGCGCAGACGGAGCCTAGAGAGCGCGGTACCTGAACTGTAACACCCATGTTACATCATGCTGGAAAGCTAACTACAGAACTCCCCACAACTGGCCTCAGAGGATGTGAAACGGGATAGAAACCCCTGGATACTCTAGAAGAAGATGACCGCTGAGCAACTGTTAAACGAAAGAGCAAACAGCTCAAACCAGTATAAAAGCAAGGAGATCCCAGACCTTAATAATTACCATTGATCCGAACTATCGGGCGAGGGGTGGGGAACTCGGACTGTAAGGGTGCAATTGCCCAGGGGTCCCTCTTTGGGGGCACTCGGCTCAAGCTTCAGCGCTATTAGTAACAAACACTTCCATAAATATCTTCCCTGGAGAGCTGGAGTCAGACCCTGTTGTGGTGGCTGGCATGCTTAATTTCTATTACAGGCTTGCTACTAAGTCGGTTTTCCAGGCACCAGGGCCGTTGCTGTGGGATGGAAGTTAATGGCACAGTAAAGTGCAACCACCGAGGGACCCACACAGCAGCCAGTTCCTGTTTGTTTACCCCCCGGCCTTTTATCTAGGATTTCTGATCCACTGTAGATTAAATCTTGGGTCTGTTTTTTTGGGGTTTTTCTTTGTTTGTTTTTTCCTGAATTTTCAGCCATTACATGCAGTAAAGATCCAAGACACTAGAAACTCAGCAAATTAAAAAGAAGGAGACCACCTGGGATAATTATGTTGAGCAGTTTCTGATGGAGCAATTAGTGAAGTGAAAGAAAACAGAGTGCAATGTTTCTTTACCCCTGATACCAAAGAGAATGAGTGCTTTGCGTTGTTTTTCTTTTGGAGCTGAGTTTCAGCATAGCTAATGTTTGTGTTTACCTAAGAGCTCTTTAGTAGGATGCCTGCCTTAAGATAGCTTGCTTACACCTACAGAACGGCATTTGCTGCACTTGGAGACGAGTCAGTAAGTGTTCTGCGCATCTTTCGTGGCATAATTCCTTAGACTCTTTGTTTTGGGCTTTTTTTCCATATCTTCCACTTCATTTTCCCATTAATGAGGATTTATTTATATTTTCTTTTTGCTGACTAGAAGTTGAGAAGGGAATGTATTGGGAGGTAGGGTGTTGGGTTTTTTTTAAGGTAAGGAGGTGAGCAGTTTGGGGATTTGGTTTGGTTGTTTTACAAATAAAGACCTGCAAACAGACAGGTACTGTCTTTGCTTTTATTAATGAGTGAGGAGGAAAGGAAACCAAAGGCTTAAGTGGTTCCTGCTGTCTCTGTGCCTCCTACTGCTCTTGGTATCCTTGGAATTAGTTTTCTGCAAGAAGGTGCACGATCCCCTATATTAGAATACTTATGTGAAAACTTGAACGCTGTTTCAAAACTGAAACCAAGGTGTTCCCTTGTTTTATCTGGTGCGCTAGAAGTTGTGTGTACTATATCCTCTAGAATAAGCAAGCCTGTTCTTCTGTCTCCAAGCTGAAATGCAGCATGTTGTTTAAGTTTCAGGTAGGCTTGATTTGTTAGTTCCCTGAAAAAGGGATTCTAGTAGTTAACTTTTACCATAAATATATTCTTTTCCATTATTGCAGGACAATAATACCACATGGCACTGAAACAACCAGAGGAGTTGGTAACCTCGAAGAGCACATGTATTCCAACATCCCAGATTCCAGGTTTGGGTGACCTTGCAGAAGCTCCCCATGAAGTGCCGTCTGGGTGCCGCAGGAAGTGGATCAAGGATACTGATTCAGCTTACGTCAGGCTGGCAAAGCAAGGAGGCCAACCTGGTGAGCGTCTGTCTCACTTGTTTGTTTTTCCTTTGTTTTCTTTGGCTTTGCTCGAGAGTGGTGGTAGAAAGTGCTTGTAGATACTACAGAAGAATCCTGTGGAGTTTTGAAATTAACCTATAGGAAAAATGAGCAATTGAAAATGTGATGTAAGAGGTCATCTTGTCAAGCCTTGCAGTCTGTTGTGTATAGGTTCCTTTTAGCAAAATGTGTTTGATCTAAGTAGATGATGACAGTTTAGCTGCATTTGAGTGAGGTGTTTACAATTTATACTTGGGTTATTTAAGTAGTGGTCTGGTGAAAACAGTGTCACAAAAAAGCATCATCAGAAAACTTTGTAGAGGTTTATAAAGTGGTTTTTGTGATGACATTCAGTTTGTGATGACATTCAGTTTGTTACAGTGCTGTACACACTGTGTCCTTGTACCAAGGTGATCTGTGGCTTTGTTATTTCCTTTATCAAAGAAGGAAGCTTGAGGAACTTGAGCAGATGCCTTGCACACATGCTTAGAGCAGGCTAACAAATCCAGACATATGAAGTAACAGACTGGTAGAAATACATCAAAACATTTAGAGCAAGATAAACAAGGTACAAGTGGAACACAGTGCTGCAAGGTTCTGACTGTCTGTTTTATCGAGGGAGACAAATGCTCCTTACTGAATAAAGCGAGTGTTTCTTCCTGATAAAACAGCAACCTGGAAACAAAGGGAATGCTTTTGCAACCAGATAAGAAGTCAGAAAAATAGTGGCTTTTGTCTTTTTCTCTCAAGACCTACTGAAGCACTACACTTCTGTGACAGCGAAGTCCTCTCCAGCAGCATATGCTGTGCCTGACTGGTTCTCGCACTGCTCCAATCCCCCAGCGACCAGTGAGCCACAGTAAGTCTGCTGAGATCCCGTGTAACTTCTTGGGTTCTCTCTTTACTTGTTAGTTTTTCAAAATACTTTGGTACTAAAGTGCAAGATACATATCCCTTGTGCAAACAAGTGTTACATCTTTGCTTGCAGGAGCTCTGTTTCCTCTCTACCAGATTATATGATTCACAGAGAGTTTAAGGCTGATGAACATCATGGTAACAGTTATGAACCCAGAAGAGGGCCTTTTGATTTTGATATGAAAAGTGTTTGGCAGCGGGATGCTGAGGACAAAGAAAACACAGAGAAAAAGAAGGTATGATGGTGAGGCACTCTGTGACAATGCTTTGTTTGTAGAGCTTGTAAAGACACTTCTAGCTGGGCCTGTGGGTTCTTATAGAAGGGAAGCTGTAGTCCACCCGAGTTTCTGTATTTCAGAAGCAATGTTTATATTGCACTTAGAGAATGAGAAGAAAGCTGTGTTTCTTTTAAGCGCTACAGGTATAGCATATGAACCAGAAATGCAGTTTCCAATTACATTATATGGGATGGATACTTAAGTGTGAATTAAAGCCTGGAGTTCGTTTCTATCTTCTTAGGCTTTATTTCCCCTGCAGTTTACTCCCGGTGTACAGAATTCTTGTTTAACGATCTTGGGAGAGGAAGAAATAAAAAGGAGGGAGGAACAGAAGCCTGTTCCAAAAAAGGACTTTGTTTTGGTTTAAAGTAGAAGAGAGTCCTCAAAGAGACTACACTAACTGTCTTTGAATGGAAGATGTATCCAAGACAAAATAAGTATAGCACAAGCTATGCCCAGAAGAAACCTTTCTGTGATGATCTTGGTGTTTTGTCCTGGAAACTTCTCTCCCATCCTCCCTCTTTCATCCTCCCTGCCCTTGCCCATTTTAGATGCTGAAGCCTTATGTTTTTTTAATATCCTCTGTAATCTTGGTTGCCTCATTTACCATAGGTTTTTGGAGTATACCTGGAAAGGCATGTGAGGTACTTGAACACCAGTACCTCCCTTCTTGAACAGAGGGGCAGACGTTGGACATTTTAGGAAAAAAAAGTCCTTAACCTCTAAAGAAATGAGTAAATAGTGCAAATTCAGAATGATGGCTTGTGTAAATAGGAACACCTCATTTCTGATTAGGCTTGGGAACATTTGCTTAATCTGTGGAAACAAACAAGCAACATATGCTTAAACTGTAATTTGCCTGATGCTTATAGGTGACACTTTTTTTCAGTCAGAGATTTAAGGCACTGAATATAGAAACTTAGCCTGCCACAGAGCCTCTTAAAAGATGGAACTAGGAGGGAGAGGAAGTGCTGTCCTCACTCTCTTACTTGAGAATCAATTATCTTCAGTGCTCTAAGAGTCAAATTTAACTTTGATAACAGTCAGAGTAATTCAAGTCCATGTGGTGACTGGTAAAGTGAGATTGAGGTCTATTTCTGTTTGGGTGGAGTTTGATCAAGACCCAGTTTCATTCAGTCATGTGAATGAAAGTTCCCATGTGTTTATTGATTACCAAATACAAAGTGAATATATGTTATATATTCAGCTCAGATTCCAAATCTGCTGAGGCTCTGATATATAATTTACACTGCTTTTCTGGAACCTGAAGTTGAATTTTGTCTAAGGTACTAAACCTACCAAATCTTTTTGTTTAAGTTTAGGCACCCGAGAAGGCAGATTCTGTGTTTCTAGCTTTAGCTTTACCTCCACACCACCATCTCTGAAATGGCTGTCCTTCAGTGTACCTTTCTTGTAACCTGAAAAGTGTCTCATATATCTTGTAAAATCACATGGTGCTTCTTTCACAGCTGTTTCTTGTATCTCCTTTTGTAGGAGGTTTCTATCCTGTGCCTTAAGAGTACCTTCCTGAAGAGTCTTCAAGTGAGATATTGGAACTAGCCCTACCAAACAGTCTTGATTTCAGTTTTCTCACTGTACATCTTGTATGTTGAAATGCAAGAGATGTGTTCCAAAGCACCACAGGCAAAGTTCTAAGGAATATTAAATTATTTATTTTACTACATGGTGATACTGCAGCAGCAAACTTCCTCTAGTATTGAGACTGAATGTATTGAAAATATTTTTCAGTCCAGTCTGACTAAGCAGTTGTTCAGAAGAGAGATGCATGATGCAATCGTGGAGATAAATCCCAAAGGGATCCCTTAAGGGATTCCTGCAAAAACATTTTAACCTCTAAGGATACCTCTTCTATTCAGTCTGGAAAAGCTTGTTCTCAAGTGGGCCCTTGCTCTGGAGCTTTAAGCCTCTATGCCACTTTGTTCTGAAGTATTAGAATCTCCACTGTTCATCCTATTATGCTTGTAACTGCATAGAGGAGGACTGGAGATCAGGGGGACCATTACATGGTTCTCCATGCCTCAAGGTGGATCTTGTAGTTCCTCCATAATGCCTTCATCATGGGGATAATTCTTGTTCTTCTGTGAATTTTGCAAAGCAGCAAATATGTGTTAATGCGTGAAGGATTTAGTCTTTGTGCTTATGGCAAAGCGATGGACTGCTAGCCCAGGTGGATGCATCTTTTTGCCTATGCATCATGTGGACCAGCTGGGTTGGGTTGAAAATGCCATGACCTTAAGAAAAAGGCAGACTATGTATGGGTGGGAGATCAGTTGGAGGTGGTATCAGGGTTAGCATTAGGCAATCTTCCTGCCGTACCCGTAAGATTACTACTTCATGTCTGAAGTCACATCTTTCAGGCACAATATATGTGTATATATGCATACATGCATATGTATATATGTGCTGTAGCAAGAGTATTACTCATCTGAGGTCAAGATTTTACCTCAGAGAGAGTTCTGAAGTGTAATCTAGAATTTTTCCCTTGATCGCAGGGGAGCCAGGATTTCATCTGGGGGCTTCTAGCTTTCAGTGCCGGCATCAGATATCCATTGTTCTTCATATACCAGCCAGGCACAATAGATATCACATTTCATGTTTCTTGAATCTGAGACTAATAAATGTGTATGTATAATAAATTTAGATAGTAGTTTTTAGGGTATGTCATTGCCATCTTCTCACAAAGGGAGAGAACGCTATAAACTGAGAACATGTAAAAAGTGTCCTACATACTTTACTTTATCTTGGAAACTTGTTGGTTATTAAATAAAGGCTTGTCAAAGTGAAAATGCCTCCTCAGCTATAACCATTGGGGTGTAGTGGTGCAAAGGTCTTCTTTTAATGCTGAATTTGCCCAGCAAAGTAACAAACAGCACCTGACAGGACTGCAGATGCTCTCCAAAACCAAATTCTGATCTGTTCCCTTGCTCATTTTGTCACTCCTTAGCTGATTTGAACAGTAGGGAACGTTTTGATACCTGCAATTTGTGCTAGGTTGTCTCATTTAATACCAAGAAAAGACAAAATTTAAAACCATGTGCAAGACTTGCTAGCAGCCTTCAGTCTTTTCTCATTGCCTTTCCTTTCCCCTTTTTTTCTTTGATTTTAGTTTTGACATTGGTGCCTTTGTTTACCTCTAAACAAAATCTCTTTAGGCTTCCCCCCTCCTCCTCCCCCTCCCCTTTAATGAACTCTTTAATTACTAGGCTTCCTCTTCTAAGGCTTTCCTTCAGTGCCAAGAGGAGAATCTCATCTCTTTCCATCTACTGTTTCTGTATCCTGACTATCAAGTCATGTTTCTGTGTTGCCCTGTGTGCCATCATGCCTTCAGTATGTGACAAAAGTTACCCAAGACTGATGATTTCTACTTGTCTAATTAAATCAGTTTTGTCAGCTGAAACTGTAGGTAACTGTGCCCTGGATCTGAAACTTCCATGATGCGTCAGACCTGAAATGGTACTGTTTAATGACAGAAAGAAAACAGCACTATTGTTTTTTGCACAATCTTACGGCATTTTTGAAATGTAAAGCACAAATATGCTGCTTCAGCAAAGAATAGTGTTAATGGATTTGAAAAGCAGTTCTAGGCAGCTAACGTGGTTTTTAACCTCCAAGTTGGACAAGAGATCCCCCTCTTCTTCTGACATCATGGCCTCTGATATCACTGCATGCTCTTGCTAGTACCGTCTCTTCTTTGACAAGCGTCCCAGTTTTTCATTTCTTTAAGCTTCAACGTAACATCAGTCAAGCTGAAATCTAGTAGCCCATCCACTTATTCTTTACCAGATTCTGGAATTTTTCTTCTGGGGAAACTCTGACTCCACTGAAGTCTGTAGGGATTTCAGCACGGACTTAACTCATTGGTTTGTATTGACATCCTGTTTCAGCATCACTAGAACTGTCTGTCCTATGCTTCATTTTCTCTCAGGTCATTCAGGTCTGCTTCTTTAGTGGCTTGTTAATTAGTTCACTGATTAGATGTATTCTTTTCTCTGCTCTTTCCATACTAAATGTGTACAGGCTCCTTGAGAAGTCCATGGTGTGTTTACATCTGTTTTGGATTCCTCTCCTCATGGATGTTTTCATGGGAGTTGTTTTGTAGTGTCTATAATCCAAGTGCTTCTGCTGCTGATGCATCTGAGTTTTGCACTCTGTTCATAATTTTTTGTTCTGTTATCTGTACTGCAGTAGGTATGTCCACATAGGTGAAAAGTATCTTTACTTTTAAATTTACAGAGCAATACACTTCACTTCTAGTTACCCTGTCCTGAGTTTTTTTAATAACCTGCAAGTAGTACCTCTTACTCTATGGGGTGCTCTCCTGTGTTGCATGTTTAAAAGATAAAATGGTCCAATAATATGTAGGTAGGTTCTAGTTAAAAAGATACATTAGTATAACACAAAAACTTTGTTAACAAGCTTTGAAAATTTTGTGCTATCTTTGAGACTTTTTTTCCCCCCCTCTTTTCTGAATGCAATGAAGGAAGCTGTAAATACTTTTTAAAGACATTTTGTTTTTTCTTTAGCCTCAGAATTTCTTATCAGATATTGCTGAAAGATACCTGGGAGTTTTGGGGGATATTTAAATTAATGCCTTTATTTCAGAGGGAGGTAAGTTGACCCTCAGCAGCTATTGATTTTGACTGATGTTAAAATAAGCAGCTTTGCAGGTTGCTGATGTTTCTCCATTACTTTTTGGTTTTCCAACTTTCAGACCTAGAGTCTGTGATGTCATTTCACTGGCTATCTAGGTGTCATCTTATCTTTCTGTCTTTAAGTCAACACGAGTTTCTTCACCTGTCGTTAGCAAGTGAAAGATGATAAAAGTAAAATACACTTTTCTCTTGTAGGCTTCCTCCAATAGCTCTGCATTTGTTTGAATTTCAAACCTCTAATTAATATACCACAACTGTTTTCTTATTATATGAGGTGGTTTATGCTTTTTATTAAAAAAAAAGGGTATCAATTAAACTGGAAATGAATTTTTGGTCCCACTGACTTTAGTAAGACTGGGATGTTTTCATACACTGCATACAGAGAAATGAGCCAAGATGAGAGGTTGCAAGGGGTAAGTTTGAATTTGAAGCTTATCTTTGGGTAGGAGTGTACTGTGAGGGAAAGGTTTGTGGAGAGCACATTTAGTATTATTGACATACTGAACAAACAGCTGAGCTCATCCAGGATAACTAACTAAGGTGCTGCTTTATCTGTTGCTATTCATTTGTACTCCTGTACTCTTGCTTATGGAAATAATATAGCTAAGATAGTAAAATTTGAAGACAATTAGGGCCTTTAATATAAACTTCACTTTTGAAGATTATATTATCATATAATCTCTTGGTTATTTTTATCTTAACTCCTTTTATTAAGTTAATATTTCTCTAACACAGGTAAAGCTCCCAGCTATAAACCCTAAATATCCAAGCAGAATGATGAATGTTTCTACAAACAAGGAATTTAGTGGGAAAAATAAGCTTTCCTTCCCACCTATGTAAGTAGTACGCATATTAAATTCATTAAATTTCTAAGCCTGCAACTATTAGTGCATGCAATTAATACTACTCCTTGTGAAATGGCAGAGATTAGTGGATATGTGTATGGACTTGTGGGTCCTTACTGCTACTAAACTTGCTATTGCGTGTGATACTAAAATAGTTTTACAAACAAATAGTACTTTAACTGGTACAGGAAAGCTATTCAACATTACTTTAGGAAAACTAAGCATACTGTTGCATCTCTTCATGTAGCACACTTTATTGTGTTCTAAATTGTCTATTTTTTTCTCAATACCAGTGAACAGATGCAAACTATAGTGTGCATTGTTAGTTCTGTAAGCAGAAGTTACCGAGACACAAGTAGGACTACCATTTTGGAAAAACACATTAACTGTAGCTTATATAAGGTCAGGCACAACGAAAATACTGTAATGAACAACTGGAAGATAATATTTTAAGCAAATTATTATATCACTTGTGATGTAATCACATCATCAGCTGTGTGCGCAACTGAATTGTTTCTGTGTACTTTGTCTTAAAAATTTATTACACAGTCGTTAGTAATCCCAGTATGTTTTAGAAATAGGTTAATGATGCAAAATAAGTGATTAAACTGTCTAATGAAGTTATGAGCAAATCTATGACAAAATTTCACCTTTATGCACCACAGAATGAGTATTGTCAGCCTTTTTTGCTTACACATTCTTTGTGTGATTTCTCTTTTTCATCTCCAAGACCAGAACTATGTAAGTATTATACCTCTTAAGTTCCAATAAAATGGATGGCTCTTCTCATGTGAATTACTCATTACTGAAGCAGGTGTAGTTTTGTGCTTTTTTGGGTGTTTTTTTTTCTTTTTCCTTAGGTGATTACATGTAGAATATATGTTTAATTACTTAGAGATAAATTAATAAAGCTCTGGCCCTTTCTGTGCAAAATAAAGTTTTCCCACCTAATCCCCATTTTTGTTTACTTATGCTATTGTTTTTCTTAATATATTTGGACTTACAGGCCTGCTCAGAGAAAGAGTGAAGCAGTAAACTTTAGCAAATTAATTAGCAATGGTTATGGGACTGACTGGTTTCAGCAGTTTACTGGATGGCAAAAAGAGATTCAAGAAACATCAGAAAAGAGTGAGCAGTCCAAAGGTAAAATTTTTGAAAGCTGTTTCTTTTAAAGGGAGTTGGGATCTCAAGGTAAGAGTAGAGGGTAGCCTGAATAGTTTGTGTGGCTCTTTGAATATGGTAAACTGAATTACTGTGCTTAGCTTACAATACCTTATGACCAGCTAAAGAAAAGAGTGCTCCTGTTTGTAGTCAGTGAAGGCAGGGGCTTTCATGGGGTTTTTTTCATCTTTACAGTTGCAGGAGAATGCTCTGTTCTAATCCAAGGGCCTCTGTGTGACATGTTTTTGTAAAATGCTGCAGAGACACAGCCATCCTCCTGCCTAAATTTAAGCAGACCGTAAAATATTTGTTGCCTATTTATTGTGAATAGTCTTTAGCCCCTAATATTTTTCTGAAAACTTCTGTGACAAATGTTATTAATACTCATGTTTAAGAAATGGTCACTGTTCATAAAATATTGTCAAAATAAATATACGTGCATTGTTGAAGACAGTGGAGTTGCAGCAGTTTTATTAGAGAGAAAAAAAGTTATTCAGTGTTTACCTATGATTTCAAACCTCCCTCTGTCATGCATAATGGTAATAGCTATGAAATGCATTACTTGAAAACACTTAGATATAAAGGCTAAAGGATGGAAAATTCCCCTTCTGTCAAAGACCTTTTGTTTAGGCTTTTTATAGTGGCTTGGTAACCATGGTGAGTATATCAGTTTTCTGTAATAACCTTTTAAAATGCTATTGAACATGCACATGGCAAGCTCCAGACTTTTTTTTTTTTTTTTTTAATTCTATCAGTGAATACTTATGTATACATTGGGAATTGCTGTAATTGCCTTGACCTTAACATATCAATGTGTGGAAGTCTTAGAGGCCAGTTAATTTAGTTTCTGTGACACTTCAGCACTTCCTGAATTCATCTTTGTGTCTTCCATTAATATATCTACAGTAATATTTTTTTGCATGCGTATGCAGAACCTTTTCCTTCAGGGGAGTATCAGAAGAAAGCAGGCAAACAGAAAACTAGAAGTTGTGTGTTATTGTTGAGAAGAAAAACTGCTATAAAACTAAGGGATGTAGCCAGATCTCAGTCTGGACCTGAAAGAGGGTGCATAACCTGAGAAGCCACTCTTCAAAGTCAGCTTAAGTATCCAACCTCTGATCATGCAGGGGATGCTGTCTTGGGAGGTGCAATGACCTAACAGTTCAACTGTGGAGTCTAAAAGCACTCTTCCTTAGCATGAAAAAAAATCTTGAATATTCTTTTGTCTCCAGTTTCTATTCAACTTTCTTGTGCACTGACATTTTTCTTTTCCATTACTTTGAGTAAAATTAAAGGATTTGGGATTTTCAAAACCTCAAATTCATTCATTTGGTGGTAGTTGATTTCTTTAATGTGAAATATGCCTATAATGGGACATTTAGGTTATAAAGAAAGCTGAAGATTTTTTCAGAGTCATCATGATATTGGTTTGGTTATTACCACTTAGGCATAGAGAACAAAATGATGGGTATACTGTAAAGGCTGCTGAAAAGTCAGTATGCTGCACAGTTTGATATACAGATACATCTTATTTTTGAGATGCTTTTCTTTTGCAAATTCTTAGATAATATGACACCTGCTTTGCTTGTATTGCCCTCCTTTGTCAATCACATCTGTTCCAATTGAGATTGATTCTATATCTCAGTGTAAAAGGAGATTTTTTTTTTTTAATGCTCTTAACAGTATGGTTTCATCCAGTCATGCACCTTGATTCAGTTTTTACCTTGTCTGTTTCATTATTTCAGGTATGCACTGAAGGTAGTGCTTGTATTTTCTTCCCCTGCTCATCCAAAGCAATTGGCAGCATCAGCACCTTGCAGCTCCCTTTTGAGGTGGAGCTTTCTCTGTTATCTCTTGCACAGGATAAGTCCAAGACTCATCAGGCAGGAAATATAACCCGTTCCATATGTAAATCTATAATACATTTGTGTTGTGTTGTATATTTGCATCATACTGCAAACTTTGTATGTAGCTTGTCTATCTTGTTAGTTAAAAATTAAAAGTACTGGAATTTGTATGCATATTGATGTGAGTGAGAAACTGAGTATTTTAGTTGACCTTTTTATTCTTGTGGTTAAAGTTATCCTAAGAACTTTAATCTTTTTTTGTTGCAGATTCAGAGCCATCAAAGTCTGAATCAGCACCTGCAGGCAACGAGTCAAAGCCAGTTTCAGGGATGTAATAAGTAACTTATAAGACTATTGGGGAAAGTAAAGCCTCATATGGCTTATATTGTCCACTATGTACATGTTTGTTAGATTACTTTTTATAGTTGAACTCATCCCTGATTGAGAAGTTAATTTGGTTTATAATATGGATGAACTTCATTGTGCTTGATATTAGCAAATTTTAAAGAACAGGCTACAGCTTTTTCTTAATATAATAAATAAAATAAAGCAAACCTGAAGTTCTCTCCTACACCAGACGAGTGCTCCTTTGCTGTTGTCAAATAGGATTACTGTATTGGTGCTAATTTGGCTAGACGTGGGCATGATATCCATGTGTCCAAACCAGCAAGTTTATTTATTTAACCACAGTTATACTCATGACCTACACCATAAAGAAAGGTGGAGGAGAACTGTACGGTATGGAATGAAATGAAATGAAAAGTAAATAGAAGGAATTGAACTGGTGTGGATACTTGCAGTAAAAAAGTCAAATTTTCACTGTAAAGATGACTTCTTATTCCCAAAAGCACATTTATTTAGATCAGATATTCAGCTTTCTAGGTCAATTCTGTTGTTTTACCTGCTGCACAAGAACTAGTTGATCAGTCATAGTAATCAGCCACATAATTAAAGACCTAGATCCTAGGCATTTCCTATTACATTCTTGCTATATAGAAGATCAATTATTGGGTGACAGTGGTGTAGACTAAGCTGTATATGATATCTGCACTTTCAGCTATTAACTAAAAATTTTATTTATTCTGAAGTTTTGACTACAACAAAAATATTATATACTAGTTCTCCATGTTTATTAACACCAGCAAAACAGTTTGAACTTTGAAATAGCAATGTATATAAATTATTTTAATATTTTGGAAAAGTTAGAGACACTGATATTTTAACATTTGCTCTTTTATCTACTTGAATTAGGTTATATCCCTGAAATCTCATTAATAATTAAATATTTATTATAAAGTCCATTAGAAAGTGGATGCCATTTCAATAAGATATTTTTTGCTAATACAATGAAAAGTGAAATTTTTAATAAGAAAAATAGTAATATTTAGTTTCCTATTCAGAGTGCACTCTACATTGTACACCTTTGAATCCAAGAGCTGAAGATTTTAAAATGCATTACTGAATATACATTTCTTTCAACATAATGTTTAGAGGATTTGGCTTAACAGTGCTTTTCTTTAGAACTTTGATATGAAAATACATGGGAAAGAGGTAAACCTATTGCTAATCTGAAAGCTCAATATTTTCAGTGAAAGTTTGTGTAAGTTTTGTTGTTGATGTTGTTAGACCCAGCATCTGAGTCCATCTTTGCTGTTCATTCTAACCAACAATTCAACAGTCTAAGTATTTACAAAAATAAAAGGCTAAAACATATGAAAATATCTAAATGTACAGTTATATAGTCAGCAAAATTTTCCAAATATAAAAAAGCTTACTTAAAGCTCTATCTGAGAGGGGGAAAAAAATTACTACCTTATATCCATTTTCACTACAGTTTGTATTGTGGATTATGTTCAGATACATTGCAACTATTAATTTTGCTGTGAAAGCAGAGCTTTTGGTGAAATCTACTTTTCTAGGCTAGAGCACCAGGCGATGCCAGAGCTGGAGCTCACAGTATTAAAACCTGACTGGTAGAAAAACTGTCACCTGTCTTTATAGAGGAGTACTAAAGGATAAGCTTGTGTGAAGAAATTGTGTATGTATTACAGACAGATTGTTGATACCCTTAGGATTTCAACTAAAAAAATTTTACACCTAATGCAGTAATCACCAGTAGCAACATGATGTTCTCCAAAAAGTAAGTACCATTGTATGAGTTTTTCAGCATTATTCAGTCATATGAACATGCCTGATCTAGGAATTCAGCTATCTTTATTCAGATATCTTTATTTTATAGTCTTTGGATAAGATTAAAATTTTTATTTTCAGTGTATGTAAAAAAATGTAGTAGAGGGCTGGGTTTCTGGTGCCCAAGAAAAAGTTTGGGACAGTAATGTTATGAGTAAAAAAAACCCCAAAGCCACCAAAGCAACATGGATATGTAAAAGTATTTACAGATGTACAGATCACCTGTTCACATAGACTTGAAGGTGCTTGCTGTGCCAACGCCCTCAAAATCTGTTCCATAAAATAAGAATTCCTGTGTGGTTGCAATATTGCTGACCCGCAGACAAGAATTCTCATCACTCTTCTATGTGATGGTCTCCTTTTCTCGTTAAGGTCTGCACAAAGTTTCCTGAAGTAACAGTATTATTTTGAGTTGTTTGATGTCTAAATCCTCTTCACTTTTTAACCCTTTTTTCCTCAGTGTTGGAGTTCTTGTCCAAAACTGTCATATTTTTAGGCAAGTGTTAGAGGCAGAGACAGAAAGACAACCGAGATCCTAACCTTGGTCATTCAGCTCTGTTATTTTGGTTTACTGTAGTTATGTTCTTAGAAACATTTATAGTGGTGGTTTTCAGACATTTTGAAAGCGTACACCATATCCTAGTGTAAAAATTGTGTCTTTACCTTAATCACCATCAGGTAATATCCACATTACATTCCTCAAATTCTTAAAAGTTCGTTAATGTGCCATTAATTTATACTCAGCTTTCCTTAGTCAAGCCAAAGAAATGTTTGATCTGCACCACCGATCAACTGAGTCTTCATGGATTACAGTTTGAATGCCATGAGTTAGAATATTAACAGCCTGAAGGGCTGCTTCAGACCGATTTTTCTTTGTAAGAGCTGGTGGAGAACCCTGGAATTTGTGTTTGTGCATTCAGAATAATGGAGAGTTGCAGCAGAAGCATAATTTATCAGCTCTCCCAGGGACATCAGATCAAAGTAGTGTTACAAATCACAAAGTTCCAACTGAATTCAAGGGTGGAAATGTGTTGATCAAGTTCACCTTACCCCAGTAATTATGTTGTTTTATTTACTTCTGAGTCAGTGTGGTCATGCAACTGGCAGTTTTCAAAGTCATCAGCAGTTCCATGTAAAAGCCTGGAAGCTTCTGGGTCTAGAAGGGGTTTCAGTGTTTGCTTTTCAGAGAGACGCTGAAGTCAAAAGCTGGGTGGTTACTTACAAAATCTGGCCTTACTGTTTTAAATGCTGAAACGTTTGTTTAGCTGTATTGTGCTCCATCTCTGACCTGAATGCCTTTAAGTAGTAAGTCAGATAATTTCTTTTTTTTATACTGATTGCTTTGCAAAACAAAAGTGCACTTATATTTTTTTAATTACAGCCAAGTATACTGAATGTGTGAATATTTTTAAAGGAGAATTCCAGATACAGATTTAAAAATGACTTGTCAGTTTAGGTACCAAAGAGTAATTTTTCTTTTACATGCAACCATTTAATTGTAGCAAAGTCCAATGGCTGTTTTCATTTTAATGTGACCAAATATCCATGTAATTGTGTATTTTTCACCCTTCTAAAATAACATTTATTAACATATTTTGTATTTTTACTTAAGAGGTATCTTTCCCACTAAAATAAAAAATTGAATGAAAACCCAAAGATTACAAAAACAGGGAGCTTAAAATCAGTTTAAATTTTAAAAAACTTTTCTAGAGATGACTGAGAGCAAAGGTTATGAGACTCAATGAGATGCATTATTTATTGAATGTTTCAGACAAGGTAACTATAGTAACCTGATTATTATTTATTTATAAAAGAGGTACTTTCCATTGATTATTCTCTTAATATACAGCTGAATGACAAACCACCTGAAAAACAAAGCAGATTTGTCAGTGGACCTTGAGATGGAGGGGTAGATAATATTCCTATTTAAAGCAGAAGCTTCTTCCATGGAATTAAAATACTATTCTACGGTGCTTATTTTTGATTGTCTGCTACCAGAGCTTTCAGGTTTTGACAAATATTCAAGGAACAGAAAAACAGAAGATGCATTAGGAGGCCGTGCTTCTGTTTTACCTGTTAGATATTTACACATGTTGAACACATGACATTTTTCTTAGTTTGTTGAGTAATTTCTCTTGTATGCTGTTCATGGCTAGAAACGCATCTGTTTGCAGGGGATTTCTCCCTCTTATATTCCCATACAAAGTCCTTTGGTGTGAGATAGGAAATTAACAGATTTGACTCTAAATGCCTAATACATGATTTTGTAATAAATAAATCTTGGCAATGTCTTGTGCCTACCCTCCTGATGTACAGAAAGTTATGTACCCAGAAGGTTTTAGTGCTCTGTCTCCCACAGATTCCCTACTATGACAAACTACAGTGTGGTTCTGGCAGGAAAAAGGATTTTAAAAATTGTATTACAGGATTCTGGGTTTAATGTCTTCAGTTACTGCATGAACAATGTTCAATTTATGCTTACAGAGTGCTTTATTACTTTTTTCTTTTGCTTTGTTTTTGCTTTAGATTTCTTGCTAGTTGATGGAAAAGGATAATCCTTTAATCATTTTAAATTTGTCTGTTTCCAGCTTGATGTAATTGTGTGAGACTAAGTATAGCTTCTCTTGGAAGAACTAATGTTTGGCTTACATCTCTCTTCACAGATTACATAAAAATTGGAGACTTGACTCTCTAACATAGACCTAGGAAAGTGTGTGTCAAGCTAAGTGTGTTTTGCAGTCTCTTTCTAGGTGCCTTGTAATTTCAAAACTAGAAGGATTATAGCTCTATTTCCATTGCAAATGTTACTTCTGTAGTTAAATATGCTGGATCCCTCTTGCAAATACTTTCATCTCTTGTTAAGGATCTCATTGGTGCCTTATGAGGAACAGGTGCCACCACTCTTTCAGAACTAAAAAGGGTGTGAGTGAAATTCAGAGCTTCATTTCACTTATTTTTCTCAGACTAACTTGCCTAGCTCTAGCAAGGTCAGACGTATCCAAGTAACACTGGAGATGCCTCAGCTATGGTTGCACTGCACTCGCCTGTCTGACTTTAGGAGCTGTGGGTATATTCTATATTTCCTTGCTTTGCAAAACCTTGAGCTTAGCTAGGAGCTATTTCATAGCAGGTTGTGGAGAATCTGGTCTTTTTATTTAGGCAGAGGGGGCTTGTCAGAACTTTCTGAGTCAACAAACAGTTGCAGGTTAGCTGCTTTGGTGCTGCAGTGTGTTAAATACCTGTTGATGGTGCTCAAGCTTTTAACCCTAAAAGATCATCTGACTTAAGATGGTGGTGTCACACTCTCTAGGTTTTTCTGTATGTTTGGTTGCCAGCCAAGCTAAAATGACCACACAGACATAATTCAGGTTTTTGTTATAATGAAGATAACCCCTCAGTTGTGTTGATTTGATTGATGTTGAGTGGATCTTTTATTTTAAATATTATCACTGGCTGGTGCAATGGTCAAGTAAACTGCTGGTCAAGTGACTCAGGTCCTCTTTCCAAGAAAATTTTTCAGACTTACATGGTGGTCTCTGTATTAACACTTTTTTTGTATCCAAAATGCAGACCGGCATTTTACATGCTTTGTAGCTGTTAGTTGGTTGATAATGCTGAATTTGATCCCAGTGACAGTAAATGCTGGTGCCTGCTTTGCTGCATCAGTACTCCTCAAGTAATGTAGGGGAAATGTGGTGCTGGGGCCTGATGGGATCCACCTGTCACAATGGGGAAAATGCCTCTTTGGGTGTAAGCTGGTGGGACTGATCGAGAGGGCTTTAAACTAGAAACAGTGGGGGAAGGGGATACCAACAGGATTGCTGAAGGTAAGCCAAGGGATGACATGGCATTGCCTGAGGATGGCAATGTCAGTGGGAACATTTACGCTGCTCCTGGGACAATGGAGGGCTCAGGAGCATATCCAGAATGCTTGTACACCAGCACACACAGTATGAGCAACAAACAGGATGAGCTGGAAGTGTTGGTCAGCTCCCAGCACTTTTATATCATTGGTATTAGTGGGATTTGGTGGAATGAGTCCCATGACTGGCGTGCTGGGGTGGAGGGCTACAGGCTGCTCAGGAGGGATAGGCAGGGCAGGCGAGGTGGAAGTGTCACACTATACGTAAGGGAGCAGTTTGATTGTACAGCACTTGCAGTTAGTGATGATGTGGTTGAGAGCCTCTGGGTGAGGATTAGGGGGATGGAAAACAAGGGAGATATTGTAGTGGGTGTCTACTACTGATTGCCTAGCCAGGATACAAGCACTGATGACTTATTCTGTAGGTAAGTCAGAGAAATTTCTGGATTGGTAGCCCTTTTCCTTATGGGAGATTGCAACTTCCCAGACATCAACTGGGAGTATTGTACTGCTGTGATGAACGGGTCTTGGAAATTCTTGAAGTTTGTGGAAGATAACTTCTTATCACAAGTACTTAGGGAGCCAACTAGGAAGGGTGCTCTCCTTGACTTGCTGTTTGTGAATAGAGGACTCATGGGAGATGTGATGGTAGGTGGCTATGTTGGCTACAGTGATCATGAAATAGTTGAGTTTAAAATTTTCAGTGTAATGAGAAAAAAGGACAGCAGAGATGCTGGCCTGGATTTTAGAAGAGCAAACTTTAAGCTATTCAGGGAGCTACTTAGCAAAATACCCCAGGAATCTGCTTTTGAGGGCTTAGGGGTCCATGAGTGCTGGTCAGTCTTTAAGAACCACCATTTAGAAGCACGGGAGCAGACAATCCCATTGGATCGTAAGTCAAGCAAGCAGGGCAGAAGACCAGTTTGGCTGAACAGGAAACTCCTTGTGGAGCTCAGGAGGAAAAAGAAATTGTATGATCTCTGGGAGCAAGATTGGGCTTTGCAGGAAGAGGACAGAGCTGTGGTTTATTTATGCAGGGAGAAGACATGAAAGGCCAAAGCTCAATTAGAGTTGAAACTGGCTAATGTTGTGTCAGACAACATGAAGGGCTTTTTAAAGTATGTTAATAGCTTCAAGAGGAGGTCTAAAGAAAACATTGGACCAATACTTGTTGAAGATGGTCACCTGACTAATAGGGATGAAGAGAAAGCAGAGGCATTCAAAGCCTTTTTTGCCTCAGTCTTTAATAATGATAGACCCTGGGGGGCTCAGTCCCCTGTGTCAGAGGACCACAAGTGTGGGAACAGTGACTTTCCATTTGTAGATGCTGAAATTGTAAGGGACCAGCTGTATCAGCTGAATATTCACAAGTCCATGGAACCTGATGGCATTCATCCCAGAGTACCGAAGGAGCTAGCGTGTGCTATGGCAGGACCCCTCTCAATCATCTACCAAAGGTCTTGGGAGTCTGGGGAGGTGGACTGGAAGCTAGCCAATGGTATTCAGATTTACAAGAAGGGCATGAGGGAAGACCCAGGAACCTACAGACCTGTTAGTCTAACCTCTGTTCCTGGAAAAATTATGGAGGAGATTATACTGGGTACTCTTGAAAGACAAAGAACAATGCAATCATCAGGCACAGCCAACATGGGTTCACAAAGGGAAAATCCAGTTTAACCAATTTAGTATCCTATGGGATTCTAGGATAAGGTCTCCCACCTAGTGGGATGAAAGGAAGGTGGTGGATGTAGTTTTTCTGGACTTCAGTAAGGCTTTTGATACTGTCCTTTACAACATCCTTCTGGACAACTGTGGGATAAGCAGGTTCACAGTGTGCTGGGTGAACTGGCTGAAGGGCAGAGCTCAA
>NW_010332481.1:0-7345 GCF_000700745.2 Antrostomus carolinensis | reverse complement strand
TTCATTCTGGGATGAATCTCTTCTCTCTCGCACTTTGGGTTTTTGTTTTTTGGTTTTTTTTTTTTTTTTTTTTTTTTTATGTTCCACGGCAGCTCCCTAAATATTGAATTAGTGTCTCATTTGACTTTTTGACATAAATTTTTGAAAGGCTTTGTGTAAGGTTATGTGGAAGGAGAGTCTCTGCTCCTTTAATGGTCCTCTGGTCGAGGACCATTTTCCAGTGCAACTGGGGATAATAAGATGCTTAGAGTTAATTTTGTCATAGTAGCTTGTACGTTGCTATGTTTTGAGTTTGTGATGAAAAAACAGTTTTGATAACACAATGAAGTTTTAGTTACTACTGAGCAGTGCTTGCACAGTGTCAAGGCCTTCTTTGCTTCTTACCCTGCCTCATCAGCAAGTAGACTGGGGATGCACAAGAACTGGGAGAGGACACAACTGAGACAGCCGACCCCAACTGGCTGAAAGGACATCCCAGACCATATGACATTGTGCTTAGCAATACAAACTGATGGGAAGAAGAAGAAGGAAGGGGAGACATTTGGAGTTAAGATGTTTGTCTTCCCGAGCAACTATTACATGTGGTGGAGCCCTGTTTTCCTGGAGAGGGTTGAACACCTGCCTGACAATTGGAAGTAGTGAATGAATTCCTTCTTTTGCTTTACTTGCATATGCAGCTTTTGCTTTCCCTATTAAACTGTCTTTATCTCAATCCATGAGTTTTCTCATTTTTACTTTTCCAGTTCTCTCCCACATCCCACAGTGGAGGAGGAGTAAGCGAGTGGCTGTGAAGGGCTGAGCTGCCTACTGGGACTAAACCAGGACAGAAGAAAAGAAGGAATCATCAACAAGAACATCAAGGGACATGAATGTGACCAACAAAGGATAAGGGAGGTGTTGATGAGAACCAAACTTGGTCAGTCAGACTAATTGATGAGAGCATGTGGGACTGTGAGAACGTTTATTCCAGCAAGATTATCTGACTGGGGATATTATCAACTGGGAAACCAAAGGAAAAGGGGGCAGCCAGAAACCAAAATATACCAAGACACAGACCTGACAAAGCAAACATGGAGCCAATGACAAGAAACAAGCCTCACCACTCACAATAATTGATGGGCTATGAGAAACCACAGAAAGTACTTCCAGGAAGATCAACGTGGACTTTGCAACTGATAAGATTGCAAACCAGAGAAGACCCTGGACTGGGAAGGGTATGGGAATCACAGAGCTGTACAAACCCATGCAGGACATGCAGGAGAAGGGGGAGCAGGGAAGAAAAAAGGGGGAGTAGACAGGAAAGGCTATAAAAGGGTCTGCTCCTGTGTAAAATGAGACCAGGCAGTACACATGCCTGGCTGAACCCTGTGCCTGATCACTGCAGTCTGTCCTACCGTCTTCTATCTTCTTTTAAATTTTTTCTTAACTGTCTCTCTGCATGATCTCACTCTCTGCTCCCTGTCTATGTGGGTGCTGCAAGGACTAAGTGCCAGCTACGGGTAGGACCAGTACTGATGCAAGTGAAAATTGGTGCAAGCTACTGGAGTCAGACCAGGCTGTGGGCACCCTGTGGTGCCAGTTACTGGAGCAAGTAAGTGTCTTTAATGTCCAGCCAATGGAATTGGAACTGTGTGTCCTAAAAACCAGGTACTGAGGGGGGCTGGCATGAGTGATGTTAGTGAGGGGGTCCACACCCATGGCTGGAGTGGGACCTCAGGTCACAGTTTGTGTGCCTGGTGCTGGTTCCTGAGGGGGTGAGTGTCTGTATCTTTCCCAGTCCTGGCGTATGGGGGGGTGTACATGTGTATTTGCCAGAAAACTTTAAGCTGGACTAGGTGGCGAGCAGGGAGGCCTCAGGTTTGAGCTGGGGTATCAGGTGGGCGGGGGTTCTGTACAGGTATGCTCAGAGGGAATTGCAAATGTGGAGTGCATAAAGGAAGAATGTGTGAGTGCTGTGTGTTTACTAGCAAGCATCATTCTGGACTAGCCAGTGAGTAGGGGACCTGTGAAACAGGTAAGGGTGCTCAGGATCCAGGCAAGGGTACCAAGCAGAGACGGACTGTGCTGGTGCTTGAGGCATCTGCAAATGTGTGCTTGTGAACCTGGAGAGTCTTGTGTGTTCCTTCACTAGTGAACTTCAGCTGTAGAGGAGGAAAGGCACTTGGGTGTCTATATTTATATTTTATATGAGTCCTATATGTGTGTGCAGTTGAAGGCACCACTTTGTCTGTGGTAATCTCCTTTGATGATGTGTCCTTAAGATTAGGCACACTATTGATTACAAAATACATTGAGAAATATGTAAAATTCACATATGTGCAAATATTTACATTAATACAAGCATTATTTTAAGGGTGAAGGAAACATGTTTAGAATTTACTTTGCATTGTTGTGAAAACTGTGGGGATTTGTCCTGGTTTTGCTAGGATAGAGCTAAAACCACTACAGAATTGTTGAGCTTATTGCTACAGCTCTTACAATGTTGTTCTTTAGGTGAAAAAGCAAGTTAGGAAGTTAAAAATCTGAACAAAGGCTTTCACTGGTATTTCTATTCATTTCTCAAATAATACTTAATTTGTTTTATGATTGCTTTTTCTGTACTCACCTCTTTCAGGTCAGAAGTTTTAAACTGACAGCCATTTTCCCCCTAATTTTCACAGAAAACACTAATTAATCAGTCATCCCTGTTTTAGACCTTTGTGATAATTTTACTTCCTTCTCCAAACCTTCTCATAGAAATCTACCCTTGAAATTATATATTTAACTGTAATAATGAGGGAGATGCTTCCACATGTCTTTGACCTTTCTAACTTGAGAAGCATAGTAATGGTACTTTTGCATGAACTAGCAAAGCTCCTCAAAGTACACAGTAGATATGGAACAGATTATATTTGGTTTATGTTTATTAATTTTTGGACAGATTCCATGCCACTTTATATATGGCATTTCTAGTGAAATGAATGGAATCTCAGTGGGAGTTCTGTGAGTAGTTTAGCAAGAGATGATTAAAAATGAGGAAAACATAAGGTACAGTGAAGCAGAGTACTTAGATTAACAGTGCTATAAAATATGAAAATTTCAGCCCTCAAAATGTCCTATTTATTTGTGGTATTTTATTCTGTCACTAAACTACTTCTTTATAGCATTCAAAGGAGTAAGACAATATATTTCCCAATAACTGAAGGAGGCTAGCTGTCAACTCAAATCACATGGGATTCTCACTATTTTATGCATTGTAGTATTCCTTCAATAAACACATCTGTGATGGGTGGTCCCCCTGCCCCCAATCTTTATTTCCCAAAACCCTATTCAAGCGATAACAACCAGTGGTGACTATAATGGATGCTATCTGGTCATGATAGCTGCATCTGGCTCAAGGGAGACAGATAACAACACAATTGATAACAACACAATAGCCAAGGGGCTCAACATGGAGGGCTTTGCTCAGCATGTACTAACCAAAATACGGCTAGTACACAAATATGACTACTGGTCAATCATCTTACTCCATAAATAGTGGACAGCCCAGGGCCCATTGAGCTCTCCTGAAACAATGGTGGGTTGCATGCCAGGATCTCCCCTTGAGTAGGGATGACTCTCCTCAAGGCTGAGATTCCTTGCTGCAACAGATCCTCGGTAAGTGACTAATAGCATGCTAAACTACAAAATCTTAGCTAAGTGATATAAAGGAGTGATTGTGCATATATATTTATAATCCTTTAGACATAAACTGTTGATCAAGTCTAAGACTAGGATTGGTTCTAGCCACACCTAGGTTCCTCTCTGAGAAGGGGTTTAGAGAGAAAGGGGGGGGCTTTCCAGACTTCATGACTCAATGGGAGGGTCTCCCTGACAGTTTTGTCTGACCCTGTCCTATATGCAGTAAATAATCAAGTGAACTTTGCCATTGAATCTTGTTAAATGAATGTCTCATTAGCCTTTTAACTTCGTTAACTGACTATTTTATGTCAATAATGTATGGCTACATCTGTCTTATGAGTGAAGTGTGTAACTCTGACTATCCAGAACAACATCTAATCTCAAGAAAAAAAAAAAAGGGTTACATAATACAAGCATAGTTCCTTTTTGCCTTACCTCTGAAGGTTTACTACTGTGCAGTCTAAAGATGATCACACTCTCTGGGAGTTTTTCTATAGAATCCTATTCGGACAAGCTTTAATTCATATTTCTTTATTGCTCAGTTCACACTGAGAGCTTTTCCTCATAAACTCCATAAAATTCATTCTTATCTTTGAAGATCCTTCAAAGCTTAGTAATGTTCAGATCTGTCGTTCATTCCTGTCACTATTATTATCTTCTGGAGTATTGCTTGATATAGAACATTTTTATCAGTGAGTGTGTCCAGAAAAGGGCAACAAAGTCAGTGAAGGGTTTAGAGAATATGTCTTATGAGGAGCAGCTAAGAGAACTGGGTTTGTTTAATCTAGAGAAAAGGAGGATCAGGGGAGACCTTGTTGCTCTCTGAAATGAAAAGATTTGTTGCTCAACTACCTGGAAGGAGGGTGTAGAGAGGTGGGGGTCGGTCTGTTCAACCAAGTAACAAGTGATAGGACAGGAGGAAATGACATCAAGTTGCACCAAGGGAAGTTTAGGTTGGATATTAGGAATAATTTCTTTACTGAAAGGGTTCTCAGGCATTGGAACAAGTTGCTCAGGGCAGCGATGGAGTCCCTATCCCTGGAGGTATTTAAGAATCATGTAGACATAATTCTTAGGGACATGGTTTAGTCTGGGACTTGTCAGTGTCAGGTTAATGACTGGACTCAAAAATCTTAAAGGTCTTTTCCAATATACACAATTCTGTGATTCTGTGAAATATAGTGAAATTAAATATGATTTTTTTAACAAGTCTTTTATATGGTTGCCTAAAGGTACTCCATGCTTGGCACTGGGAGCATATGTCTTAGTTATACAGCATATCTAAATGGATTTATAAAAGAAGAACAAAACATCCTGAGGTGGCTAGCCTGAGCCAGGTCCAGTGTGTGTTCAGTGTGCCAAAATATGTTGTTTGCCTGATGTTAGAAGTCTTGAAAGGATGCTAGGCTTCTAAACTCAAGTATGGTGCTGCTAATGTGTATGTGAAGCAATATATAGACTCATTCAGATTCAGAACACCATGAGTGAAGCTTCAATTTCTACAACTGTCCAACTTTATACACTTGGGGTATTGCTTTTCTTGAGAATCTTTAAGAAGAATAGTATAAAATCATTGTAACTTTTTTTTATGTACAAGCAAGCAATCAAGACTTAACAGTTGCAAATGTATCAGTAATTACATTACTTGTAATTCTGGTTCTGTTTTTGATACTTTGAAACTTTGGTTTTGTCTTGATTGTATGGCAGATGTTTGACATGGTGTGACCAGGACTCTAGTTCTCTACAGCTACATCTATTGCAGTAAATTAAACAAAGGAGAAAATCACATAATCAAAGAAGTACAAAATAGTTAATATTTAAGGGGACTTGTGGAGATGACCTAATTCTAGCCCTTTTCTCAAAGTAGGTTCAGCTACAGTAGGTTGGTTAGGGCCATATCCAATTGAGTTTTCAATATCTCCAAGGACAGAGATTCCACAACCTCTCTGTGTAACCTGATGTAGTGTTTCACTACCCTCACAATAAAAATATTTTTCTTATGTTTAAATAGAAATTTTTGTATTTCAGTTTGTGTCCTTTGCCTCTTGTGTTCTCCATGTGTGCCACTGAGAAAAGTCTGTCTCTATCTTCTTTACTCCCCTCATCAAATATTTTTATACATTGATCAGTTCCTCCTAAGCCTTCTGTTCTCCAAGGAAAATAATCCCAGATGTCTATCCTTGTATGTCAAATGTTCCAGCCCCTTTATCTTCTTCACACACCTTCATTGGACTCACTCCAGTATATCTGTATCTCTTGAAATGGGGAGCCCAGAACCTGAACCAGCACTCCAGATGTGTCTCACCAGTGTTGAGCAGAGGGCAGGATCACCTTCCTCAATCTGCTGGCAATGCTCTCTGCCTAATGTTCCCCAGGGTGATATTGCCCTTCTTCGCTGAAGAGGTACAGCACTGGATCATGTTCAATTTTTTTGTTCACAGGGACCCTCGGGTCCTTTTCTGCAAAACTGCTTTGGTCCTTCAGCTAGTTGGCCCCCAGCATGTGCTGGTGCATGGAGTTAGTCCTTCACAGGACTTGGCATTTGCCTTTGTTGAACTACACGAGGTTCCTGTTGGCCCATTGCTCCAGCCCACTGAGGTCCCTCTGAACAGCAACACAGCCATCTGGTCTATCAAATCCTCTTCCCAGTGTTGTATTATTTGTCAGCTTGCTGAGGGTGAACGCTGTCCTGTTATCCTGACCACTGAAGAAGTTTGTCAGTGTGGGGTTGCAGTCATCTGTACTGACAGGTCGTTAGCTTTGTCTCCTACATTGTTCTGGTCCAAACAAGATGGCACTGTGTCAGTGCTAACCATTGCTTTCCAGTTTTCACTGGCCCTGGAATGGAGTCACATGGAGTGAATAAGGCCATATCACTTTAACAGTGTCACTCAGTCACAGTTCTCCAGCAATATGGTTGAAAGCTACTGTTTATTTCTACTCTTCTTGCTGTGCCTGAACTGCCCCAAAATCACTCCTGGGGCAGCTGGATCTGAATATGACCAGGGATGCTAAGAATAATATCAAGGTCTTCTACAGGTATGTTGTCCCAAAAAGGAAGATTAAAGAGAATGTGCTCCCACACTAAGTAAAACGGGAGAACTGGTAACAACTAACACAGAGGAGACTGAGGTATTAAAGAATTTTTATCCCTCATTTTTCAATGGTAATCTCTCTTCCCACATTTATAAAGCCCTTGAACCTCAAGGCAGGACTGAGGAAATGAAGTGCCTCCCATCACAAATGAAGATCAGGTTCAAGACCACCTGAGGAACCTGAACCCATATAAGTTCATAGGACACAATGAGACACATCCCAGGGTCCTGAGGGAATTCATTGATGAAGTTGAAAACCACTCTCATTCATAACTGAAAAGTGGTAGTCAGGCAAAATCCCCAGTGACTGGAGAAACTGAAACAGTGGGCTCATTTTTAAAAAGAGTAAAAAGGAATACCTTGGCAACTATCGATCAGTCAGTCTTACCTCCATGCCTGGTAAGATCACAGAACAGATCCTCCTGGAAGCTATGTCAAGGCATATGGAAGACAGGGGGGTGATTAGAGAGAGTCAACATGGCTTCATCAAGGGCAAATTGTGCCTGACTAATTTAGCAACCTTCTACTATGGAGTGACTGTTGGTGGGCAAGGGAAGAACAACTGATATAGAATCATAGAATCATAGAAT
>NW_010332480.1:5949-12449 GCF_000700745.2 Antrostomus carolinensis | reverse complement strand
TGCCCAGCCGCGGCTTTTCCCACACGGAGCAGCCACAACTGCTGGTGCTTCACCGCAGCGCTGGAGAAACGCTGTGTTAGAAGTTCTGGCTTATGCGTGGAAAGGGTCTTAGGTGATTTGCATCTAGATCAATGGACCCTACGGACGTACCAAAGAATTTTTGCTCTGCCAGTGGTGTTTGCTCTGGTCTAGCTCCTCTGTTCCACACGGGACTGTCAGTCTCGCCTTCCTTTACGTTTGGCAACCACTTGTTACAGGAGATGAACTTTTCTTTCAGTTCCTGCGCCCGGGCCTCTTGCAGAGGTGTTCCCGGGTTTTGCTTTTCTCCTTTCTTCTAGGACGTGGTATTTTACTGCCAGCATCGTGTCAGTTCCTTTTCTTTTTCTCCCTTGTGTTTAGCTGCAGCAATCACCTTTTTGTGGCCTTGGTTTGCTGTTAGCTTGGCAAAGAGGGGTTATCAGTGCATCATCACTGCTTATGGTGGTGGATAGATGGACATTTTGGGCACATTTTGTTATTCTCTGAAGTGAAGCAGAAAATTGATGAAACTGTCAAAACTGTGTTTGTTTCCAAAAATCAAAGTCCAACCAACTAAACAGTCCCTCCACTTTAAACCCATCTCTATTATGTATTACAGAAAAAACAGTAGTTACTGCATGTCCCAAAAATAATTGCTGGAGATGTACCTTCAGGCCATTCTTTTTCCTAGAAAAAATGTTAACCTCAGTTTAACTAAATAATCTTTCAATAATCCTATTGGCTTCATTTACTGAATGGATTTCTTCCCTTAGTCCCCCCATAAGTCACCGGAAAAGAAGGTTCTTGCAAAACCTCCTTAAGTGGAAAATGATGTGTGAAGGCATGTGAACACTGTTCTTGCTTTGTGGTCTTGGAAACTAATATCTGTCTGTTCTTTCAGGTGCTGCGTCAGTTTGTAAGACATGAGTCTGATACAGTTAGCTCATTGGTACTCGAAAGATGTAAGTAGCTCCTGAGATGAAACTTGGCTGTTAGTCTTTGTGGTTTTTTCTTGGTTTTGGAATGGCTGAAATATGCCAGGGGAGGAACAGTTAGGAACAGTAACTCCTGAATGCAGTAGCTGAGAATGTGTTGTTTCAAACAAGTAGTTTTTTGTTTGGTCTTTATCAAGTCAAGATGTGGAGTACAACCTGTAAAAGGCAGGTTGCCAGTGCTTTTTCAATGGTAGTGAATCAGGTAAGCTATTGTCATGTTTTCTAATACCTGCCTTTAGGTGCCTTATCCACTTGTTTCTCTGACTCCCCTGTGCCTGGGGCGGTTGTTTGGGTGCTGCTGCCCCAGTATGATTTGCTTCAGACTTCACCATTCGGTTCAGGTGCTCATTTGCAAGAGTGATGCTTCCACAACCTCCTCCAGTTGTCCTTCAACAAGGAGAAGGAATAAATCGTGTCCACCTGATCCTGGTACCTGTATAAAAACTAGTGACCCTCTAATTCAGAGGATGGGCTGTAGTAATGCAACTTTGTTGTTTTAAAGCCATTGTTTTAGTGACAAAACAATGCAATGCGATGGTTTTATCATAACTAATAAAAATAAAAGTAAAGTAAATGCAAAATCGTCTCAAGTGACATATGGGTGTGTCTGTGAAAAAGATGACAAAGGAACAGAAAAAATCAGGAACCTTTAGCTTTCTAAATGAGCTTATTCAGCCGTGATCATGACAGTACAGGCACAGTCACCCATCTGCAGAGCCTGAATAAGCTAAAAGTTACAAGGGCTTGAAAAACGGTCAGGAGGTGCAGAAAGGCATTGTCTGGCCCTTGACAAAAGCTGCAGACTTACGACTTGGCATGATTAGAAGCATCGTAATTCACCTGTATGTGTATTTACTCTCTCACGTTACAGCCATGAATCGTGTTCAGTTACTTGGTCGGGTTGGACAGGACCCTATCATGAGGCAAGTGGAGGGAAGAAATCCTGTCACCATATTTTCTCTTGCAACCAATGAGATGTGGCGAACAGGGGATAGTGAGTCAAGCCAGGGAGGTGAGTCTGCAATGAGCAAAGTGCTTCTGCCGTGTTCCGAGGTCATGTTTCATATTCAGCAGCACCACACTTTGTCTTCAGGCTGCCATGTGAATCTCTCAGGTGCAGGGAAGTTCCTTTCAGGTCAGTAGAGATGCTGGTGCATTTGTGTGTCTCTTACTGATCCCCAGCAGCAAGTACTGAATAAAGACCTGTGTGTTGACCTTCCTCTGGAGGAAAGAGCGTTGAGTTGATAGTTTTTCACTACTGGGGTTGCCAGAAGTGTAGCAGGTTCCATTCTCTTACCAGTGTTCCAAGAGGAAAAAAAAAGAATGATGTATTTTCTATTTGATTGCATCAATCTGCAGCTATAGGTGACACTTTTTCTCCAACTTTTGTTCAATGCAGAGTGAGTGAGGGGGAAAAAAAAATTATCCTAGTGTGAGCGCTGGCTTCCAGGGAAACTGATCGCTTGGTTCAAGGTGTGCTCCTGCACGATACTGTCATTTGGACATAGATGAGTGGAACATTGAGTTCTAGTATGGAATGGGAGGAGTGTGAGCGCTGGCTTCCAGGGAAACTGATCTCTCGGTTCAAGGTGTGCTCCTGCATGATACTGTCATTTGGACACAGATGAGTGGAACATTGAGTTCTAGTATGGAGTGGGAGATCACATGCTAGTATACTTCTGTTTTCACATCACTTTTCATAATTTGAGAACACCAACACGTTGAAACTAATTTCCAAGACGTGTCAAAAATAGAATTTGGCATCCACAACATCACTTTTCATAATTTGAGAACACCAACAACGTTGAAACTAATTTCCAAGACTTGTGTGAAAAATAGAATTTGGCATCCACGTTTATCATTTTTATGTAACTTAGGTGATATCAGTCAGAAGACAACATGGCACAGGATCTCTGTCTTCAGACCGGGCCTCAGGGATGTTACATATCAGTATGTGAAGAAGGGGTAAGTGAATAACAAATGTGGTTGAGGATTTTATACCTTAATAATCAATTGATGTAATAATTATGGTGACCAGGAGCTATACTAAGATAGAAGTGCCTTAAAATAAGTTAGCAGACCTGATACAAACAAGTGAGCCAAAAGCCTGCATATTCAGAATTGGATATAGAAAACAGCCGTACAGTTCTCTGACCAGAACCAAATTTTTGATTTTTTCCAGTTCTCGACTCTATGTTGAAGGGAAGATAGACTATGGTGAATATACAGATAAAAACAATGTGAGGCGGCAGGCCACAACTATTATAGCAGGTAAGGAACAACATACCAATGGCTGCCTTGCCTGTTGAAAATGGAGAGGGGACAGAGGACCTTGGAAATAGAGCTTGGTTTATCTTTATCCTCAGAATCCCCACGTGGGGATTTTGAGCCAGTAAACAGGCTGTACCACTAGATGTCCTCTGGCACTGCTTGCGAAGACAAATAAGAGCATAGAGTTGCAAATTGTTGCATCATTTGCTGACACAAACCAGTTGGTGCAGCAGGTAGATTCTGTGTATTTTGAGGACACCAGTATGTAGTATTGCAGGTCAGGCAGATTCCTTTTCTAAGCAAAGTAGAGTTTGTTTAGTAGCTTTGTCTTGGTTTGTCAGGAAATTTTTCCTTCCTGTTTAAGTCTGGAGGCGTCACCAACTTTAAGGACCCCTGTTTGTGAAAGATGTTTTATGTGGGGTTAACCTGATGGAGAATTTAGAAAGACCTCAGTCTGATGGCCAGTAGTGCTTAGAAGAGTACAGAATGGATCGGGAGTAGCCTTATGTAGACACAATGAAGAGAACTGGGAAACAGCTTTTTCCCCGAACCTTTGAATAGTGTGAGCATCTTACATCTTTACTGTGAGTAGAGACACTACTTGTGGCTTTTGAAGGAGGGCTAAAATAATTGGGTAATAGAGCAAACGTTTCTGTAACACAAGTATATCTAAAAAAGTGGGCCAGAGGAGCAGGAAAAAAAACCCCAACCACTATTCTGGATGTTTGCTCTGCAGTCTCTTTAAAACAACAGCAGTCAAACTTTCACGAAAGCCATCCAGCTAGCAGTGCTGTAGGTTACTGTTTATAAATAGCTGGAGGGGAGAAGCAAGTCTCTTTTTTAATTAGTATTTATCCTAATCATTTCTTCTTCGTGTTCAGTGTCCCCAGACTTAAGATGCTTTACTGAGAAATTATTGAGGCTTGATGAAATACAAGCTTCCTGTAGTCCCATAGGCTGGTGACGTGGTAGTGCATACTGAAAGTGACAAAATAAAAAGCGAATAAGCTGTAACTGATAGAGATCAAAGTCAAATAATAAAACCGTTATTTAAAAATGTTTCTGTTATCTTTGACTGTGATAATCTGGTTTAGCACACTTGTTTCATATGGTTGCCTTGAATTGTCAGCTTTCTGGGGAGATAGAGCAAGAACTCTGTATTGGACACTGTTTTATTTTATGAACTGTTCTGTTCTGAAATACACATCTTTGCAGGTTATTTTAACACAAATAGGTTGTCTTTATGGGTGTGCAGGATTTCAAAAGGGTAAAACAATCCTGAAGATTAAATTTTCTTTATTTCTTTTCAGATAATGTAATTTTTCTGAGTGATGGTGGTGCGAAAGACAAAGTGTGAGATCATTACTGCTTGCATCCAGGCCATTTCATTCCTTTTGCTTTACAGTGCTTCATAATTCTGTAATCATGTATACTGCTGTAGTTTCTTTAAAAAATAAAGTGTTTGATACTTGTAGGATATCTGTGTGTGTTTTGTTTTGGTTTTTTTCTACGTGCTTTCTCTCTGTTCATCATCATTTGGATTTCTTTCTTTTTTGTTTTTTTCTTGAGAGAAAAGGGAACCCAGGCAGCGATATTAATTCTTGAGCTGATGAATATGTAAGTGGCAGTCACCCTCTGCATGTTCAGTCATTTTCATACCTTATATCCTTGGCTGCCTTAACAATCTCCCTTCTGTCTTGTGGGGCCTGACAGCCTAATCACGCCTCGCTGTTAACATCCCTCCTCTGTTCTATAGGTGTCATTCTCTGTTTTTCCTTAGCTAAGTCAATTAGTAAGCTTAAACCGGAGCCATTGGCCTCAACTGGTGCTCAGCTCAAAGTTTCTGTGTCACAGACCAGGGGAAGGCTGCCTGTGCATTTACGTCTGCTCCTCCACTGATCATAGCGTTTGATCAAATCAGGTGTTGGCTTTCACCAAACCCTGTTTTGGTCATGTGCTTAGGTCTTCATTATTATGGCATTTGACATATGGTGGCTCTATGATGTCATCAACATTCTCATCCCAATCCCTTGTTAGGGTGCTGTGTGTATCGTTTGCCATCAGGAGGAGCTGGAGGAATGACTTCCTTGGCTGTTTCTTTCCAGAGGCCTGCAATACTGTGTGAAAAACATTCCTGGTCCAGGATTCTCAATGTGGGAGTGGTGTTTATTTTGCTTTAACTTTGTTTTATTGTCAAAAAGACTGAGAATTATTGGCAGTGTTAGTAAAAAATTGCACAACTAAAAGGTGTTTCATTCTGTTAGATGGAGAAGTGGTGAAATTCCCACCGTAACACAGCATGATGTGAACAGGGAAAGAAAAATGTTAGAGGTGACAATTTCCTGCCTTCAAAGCCGGTGAGATTTTGTATCTCATCTCTCCCTGAGCGCAGTACAGAGCATGTTTGTTTACAGTTTTTGCAGTTCTTCCCCCTACAGAGTGATGATCTTGTTTATGCTTCTCTCTGTAAGCATTGTCAGTATTACCAAAAAATTAAATTCTTTCAGTTCAGCATTTGCTTGTGGTTGAAGTTTGTTTTAACTAGTATCCTAGCCCTGTCACTGTTAGATGTACTGGAAATGCTTAGCTACTCATTTACCAAAAAATTAAATTCTTTCAGTTCAGCATTTCCTTGTGGTTGAAGTTCGTTTTAACTAGTATCCTAGCCCCTGTCACTGGCATATCGAGGTGTTAGATGTACTGGAAATGCTTAGCTACTTAAATGAGTTGTTATCCACAGGAGATTGTGGTATCTTTTTAAATAGGAAGTTCTGACTTTAATTCCCATAACTACTCTTGTTCAGTCTGAGTTTGTTGTGCTGTTGGGAGAAGTTGTGATAGTGCACTTCTGTAGTAGTGATCCAAATACAGTTTGTGTTTGGTTCACACCAATTTTTCCTGTTAGCTGAAAGCTGGGATTTGTGTTAAGCTTTCTTCCCATCTAGGAGGCCTCGAGTGAAAGCATTAAGCCTCTGTGATAGTTCCACTGGGCCAGCCCTTGGCCAGCAGCCAACACAGTCATTCACCCACTGCCCCCCCACCCCCAGGGGATAGGGGAGAGGATTGGAGGGCAAGGATAAGGATAGGTTGAGATAAGAACAGTTTAATAATAGAAATAAAAGAAAACTTAAAATTATACTAATATTAAAATAGTAATTATAATAATAACAGTAACAAAATATGCAAATGAGTGATACCCAGTGCAATTGCTCACCC
>NW_010332480.1:0-5827 GCF_000700745.2 Antrostomus carolinensis | reverse complement strand
CCCTCACTAATATACTGGACATGATGTGATATGATATGGAATATCCCATTGGCATACCCAAATGCCAGTTTAGCTTATTAATTTAAATATTCCTCACCCCCTTAGATCTTGCACTTCCAGACTAACAAAACATGAAGTGCTTCACTTCCAGTGACAAAAATACAAGCACTGGTTTGTTATCAGTGTTTCTCTCATAACAAGTCCCAGGCTGAAAGCAAAACACAGCACTATTCTAGCTGCTAAAAAGAAACCCAGCTCTGTTTCAGCTAAAAACCAGGACAGTTTGTTTAGTAGTTACCTCCTTTTCTGTACCCTGCTGCAGTGGCCAAGCTCAACACAGTTGGTGACGGTGTCTGCTTTGGAGCTGGGGAACTGGCTTTCTACTCCCTTTCTACTCCAAATTTCGTAGAGGTGGCAGCAATGATTCCTTTCACTGCTGCCCATGGAGTGGCCAGAACTGCCAGAACTCTCGGTGGCTGCTGAATGGCTCATGTTGATCTCTGCCCCTGGCTCAGGATAGGGATAGAGCTGACTAGCACAAGGTGTAGGATTAGGTGCCAACAAAGAAAATATTTGCTCAAGAACGTCAACTTTTCTTGCTTTTCCGGTTGTTCTATTTGAAGTTGTTAGTATACTTTTAAAGACTGAGCTGCTACAAAGACAACACGTACCTACTTTGAGAACACATTGTTTGAAAAGTGATGCAGTATCTTGAGTTTTCATCACAATTTTGCATCAGGGCAGATTTTCACAAATGGTTCTGCATCAGCAATATACATAGTTACAGCAAAAATAACCAGTGGTGAGTGTTGTGTGTTCACTTCTTATGTCTGCTTTGCTGCTGTGGGGCAAAGTTAATCTATAACCAAGTAATTTTGAAAAAATCAGGTGTGAAATCAACATTCCTATAGTATCTGGGTTGTTTTTTATGGCTAGGTACTTGTTCTGTGAGGAAAGGGAAGTGGTATCTATTGAGTTAAATACAGTGCTACCTTGTTTATAACTAGGCAATGAGTATTTTTCAACGTTGTCCTTTGGTAAGTGGCGTTCAGCTTCTGCTAGTCCATGTTAACCTCTTGTGTAAATTAGATTAGGCAAACCTTGATTGTTTGCATCAACCAGGACATCTAGAAGTGTTTGACCTTAACAAGGAATTTATTTTATGTATTTACGGAGACAGATTGGAAGAGATAAAAAATAAAGATGATTCCTTTTTAAAATGACAGAGCATTTTAACCAAGTATTTGGAGCATTTCTTAACAGCCCTGAGACAGAGCTATTCCAGTCTGCAACGCAGCTCAATGCCAGTCAGTTATTTCTGTCAGTCTGGTGTAAGGTGTAGGAAACCATCTTCTCCTGTGCTTGTTTCTGTGGCTGTAGTGCTCTGGTTTGAGGAAGACACCATGGGCATTGTGCCTGTGTCCCACAGCGAAGAACGTTTTCAACTTTAATTGAAGTGTGACCTGTATTTGGGAACACAAGACACGGTTCTGCCAACCCCACATAACGTGGAGGGTAACGAGACAACTACTTTGTTGAAGTGGGACTTGATTTCTTTGGCTGAAGCATCTTCTTTTGCTTCTGTTTCGTGAATCATAGTTTCTGCAGACAGTAACAGGATGAATTAAGAATGACTGAGGGCTTGGCCTGGTACAGAATTACTAGAGCTTTTTACCAGCAGGTTTCTGGCTTGCATTCTAACCTAGCCAAAAGACTTCTATCCCGGTGTCTGCACGGAGCCCTGCATGAAGGGGGTGGGTTTTGGAGCCCTGTCCCAGCTCTGTTCCAAAGACCAGCAGTGCCTGTGGGAGCCTGGTAAAAAGCCCACGCAGGGAGGCTGTGAACTGCAAAGGCGAGAAAGCTGAATTAGTGCTTTGAGAAGTCCTTAGGTACAAGAGGTAGGAATATTCTGGTAAAAGGAACTTGGGTTTCTGTCACTGTACCCATTATGTGGTTTTAGTAGTAGGCTGTCTCCAGTACTGGCGATCCCACTTCTTTCACAAGTATTCATGTCAGAAAAGGAATATAATGCCAGGATTGTGGGAAGAAAAGCACACCTTCTTTTTTTAACTCTGAAATTTCTGTGGTGGAAGCCTTTTTGCCAAGTAGTTGAGTGTGTCTGTATGTACAAACTAAGACTTGGTGGCTGTTTTTTCCTGGCAGTGGTGAGCTTCTCCATGCAGCAACGTGATTTAGATCTCATTTACACAAGAAATTTGCTTTGTTAGTGCATTATCAGGTACTGGGTGGTGCAAGTAATGTGTTTGCACGTGGCACACAAAGAAATCAACTTTCATGGGGTTTCTACAAAGACAACCTCTTGTGGGGAAACGTGTGTTAGTGTGTGTGAGATTTCTTTCTTCTGTTTGTTGCTTTATGTCACAGTTTTTTAAAATGGGCTCATTACAATATGTGGAATAATTACTGGAGGTAACTTAAAAATCAGAAAACAACCTTTTCACGCGACACCATACTTTGCCATTTCAGAACAATCTCCAGCAACTACTGTGATTAGAAATAGACCACTTGGTTGTTCTTTGTGTTCTTAGTCCTGAAGTTTGTGCCCTGTACTCTTTTAAGAGGTGCCAAGTTTGTTGAAGAAACCTTCTCTAACTATGGCCATTTTCTGTGGCTTTCAAGGAAGGGGTAAGATTTTTCATTTGTGGCTAGTCAAAAGCCTAGCAATTGTTACGCTGGAGGCTCTGTTGCTATTTGTTCTTTTCTTGCTGGTTGACTTTTCAAACTTATTTGAACAGAATGTCTGTAGAAAACAGATGGTTATCTTGATCCTGGTTGTCACAAGTCAGAAAAATGTCACTTGTAAATATTTAATGAGCCTTTGTGCAGCTGACCTGGTTGAGAACTGAGCAATAATGCAGTTGCAGGAGTCGTGGCTTCTGTAACCCGGATCTGCAAGGAAAAGACAGTGCCTTTCCTTTGCCAGGCTTTCTGTGACTTACTAGGCTTGTATTATTGATAGCTGTTTTCTTTGATATTTAAAGTAAGTGGTGTTTGTTTGTAACTCTGCCTTCGTAGCCTCCACTTCCTTAGCTAGTTTGTTTTTCTGTGTGGGTTTTTAATGTTTTTTCTGTGTAGGCTTTCTGCACCTTGCAGAAAGGTGACAGAATGCTCAGTAAAAGAAAGCTGAGTTCTCTTCTTCCCTCAGGCCTGCCTCTGCAGACAATAAACACCGACCTTCTTATCTTCTTGTAGATTGTTGGTCAATTTTTGCACTGTCCCCCTGTGCTGGAGATTGAGTTCAAACCCAGTTCGAAGTCTATGGTGAGGAAATGGTCTTGCACAAAAGGAGAAATCAAAATGCTCTCAGAATGAGATGAGTTGAAACTTAAAAATACTACTAAAGCTGCTCTAAGAGGAGAGTTATGAAGCATGGAAAAACAGTTTTGATTTTCAGCATGCTAGTAACTGTTGAAATCTGCAATTTAAAATCTTCCAAGCAATATGGGAAAAAGTTAGGAGGATGGTTGTGTCTGTGTAATGTTCTTGCGGGTTTTGTGGTGCTTTCCACAGTGTCTGATTTCTGATGTAGTATCAGTTTGTGAGCAAAACATGACACATTAGAGTGCTATTCCATGTGTTGTATCAGGACACTGAATAATGAATATTCTCTGGAAAGGATTGATTTCCTCTACTTTTGTCTCTTCTTTCTTGGTGCCCTGTATTTGCTGCCAGTATTTAGCAGAAACTTGCTAATACAGATTTAGTTTCCCAAGAAGAACTGGTGAAGCAGCACAAAAACTTAAGTGTGTCCTGTATGCTGTTAATTGCTGCCATACAGGGCGAGTTGGTCATATTTCCTTACAAAGTCTCAGGGAATTGTTTTAGGAACGTTGAAACTCAAAAATGAGATGTGGCCTTGAACACTGATTTTAATAATAGAGCAGGAACTGTGCAGAGTGCCCAGTTACCAATGTCTAGTCACTAGTTACCCATATCATGTTTTATATGGGTGAATAGCCCCAGGAATGGATAGTCTGTGTGTATCAAAGTATTTTGGTGGCCAAAGAAATCTTCCAAGATGCTTATGAATACTCAGCAGCACTGTGTACCACAGCAGCAACCGTCCCTCAGTACTGCTGTTACAAGAGAGCCTTGGGGAAGTGTAGAGGGGAGGGGGACTCCATTTTATGGGATGCAGGAAGAGTGGAAACCACTGGGAAAAGCAGTGCGCTGTTTACCCATGGTGCCTAATTTCCTGTCAGCGCTTTACCCAAGAGACAACAACAGACATATGTACTGTGCAGCTTGTTTCCTAAGTATTTCTTCCTGAGAAACGTGTTAGGACAAGAAAGTTCAGCCCAGTACTCTTGGTCAAATACCAGTCCTTAGGAGACCCTCGTCCTCAGCATGTTCAGCAAGTGAAGTTGCAGTCACCCCTTCAGCACCTTCTTCTTTTAAGATGGCTTTTATTTTGTTGGCTTACAAGGCAAACGTGGTTCTCCCTTTAGGCTTCTCACATGGGAAAAAACATCAATTTAGTGCCCCGGCCTAGAAGAAATTCACAGCAGTAATTTTAGAAGGATCTAATGTCAGCCAACAGAGTGAGGGACAGCCTTTTGTTAAATGGATTATCACAGGGCCACAAAAGCTTTGGAAGTAAGAACACATCCAACAAAAACAGGGAGGTTTCTGTATAAGGAACTGACCTTTACAGGTTTCACAATCTGCATCTCAGGACTGGCACAATGTAATTGCTTTGACAACAGGGCCTGACAGTGCCAGGACACAAGAAGTTTGTACCTCCGGTTGGGCTTGCCAAAGTGGTAGGCAGCAATTCAGGCGCTAGTAATTTGGCTTTAGATGGTTTCTGTGCTGCTGTGGGCATATACTGGACAGACTTGTTTCACAATGACTTAAAATAACTTGTCTTTGCAAGAGATCTTTGGTTGGGGCAGTTAGGGATTTTCCTTTTAAATTCTTCACCAATGTAGCTTTTGTTACGCTTTTTAATTTTTTTTTAATCAAGTCAAAAAGATTAATAAATCTTAAAGGGACAACCCTGAAAAAGTCAACGTTATTCTTCCTGTTCTCATTGCCATTGTGCCTGATGGGCAATGGGAAGTCCTTACGACTTTGTGGTCCTCAGGAGGCTAGTCTAGGCTCTCCTTGGCGAGGACTGCATCACAATGCACAGGCGTTTGCTCTGTGAGTGAATGAAAGTGGTGTGTCACAAGGGATGGAACCTGAATGGGAGGTCCGACCTGTAGAAGAGAGAGAACTTATCGGGAAATCCAGTTACGATTCATGCACAACACGACATGGAAATGCCAAATAGTGTTGAACTGACCCACAGGACCTTGATTGGGTTCTAGGAGCTGAAATGAAGCACTGAGGAATGCCCAGTTTCTTGAATCATGAAGATTTGGCATCTTTCATTATTAAAGAATGATGAAATGTCAGCATTGTCCCAGCTTGGCATGACAGCAAGTCTTGAAATATCAGAATTTCCCACTGAGGGGATCATTTTGCCTGCTGGTTGCTGAGCGCGCTGGGAACACAGCAGAGAGTCAAGAGAGCACCTGCTGCTGGGGAGGCGATGGTGGCCCAGAGTTTTGAGCAGTTTCTCCTGAAGGAGCTGTGCTTTACAGGGTACAGGCTGACACCCCTTTTCCCTAACAAGCAGGTAAGCCGTGCTCGGTCCTACCAAACCAGGGCTGCTGCCCCGTGTTCGCGCTTCCATTTTAACCAAACCAACGGCCGCGTGGCCGGTCACCCCGACCCACCAACTCGCTGAAGGGCACTTGAGCCACGCAGCGCTGGGGCGGGGGGACGGCGGCGGGACGGGGGCTGCCCCGGCCGCTTCCCC
>NW_010332479.1:0-2234 GCF_000700745.2 Antrostomus carolinensis | reverse complement strand
AATCCTAACCATTCTATGATTCTATGAATACCCATCCTCAGAAAATAAGATGCCCAAATAGCATAGACATTTTTTTTTATTTTAAAGGAAATAGATCCCACCAAGGATTTGCTGGTTTTCTCCAGATATGTAACAATTTTTTCCATTTTACTGACATCATAGTATTATTACTTCACATGTTCTACATTGCAAAGAATGCTTTTGTTTCTTTTTACAAAGCAGAAATATTGGGATATGTATACCTTTAAGAGTTCTTTGTTTGGCAGTAGCTTTTTCTAAAACTCTTGCCAGAAAATCTTGGGCATTTCAGGCTGCCGCATAATGCTTTCTTTGGGCACTTCCTCCAACAGCTGTGCTCTGTTGACACTTTTCCCCCCAGAGGCAGAAAATTATCTGAAGATGAACTACTAATATTATTCCAAACAACAGGAGACAGTATAGTAAAACCAGCTTGATTTAAATTACCAGGAAACTACTAGAAACTCATGAAAGAGCATATTGAGACAGAAAAGAGTCAGTGAACCAAAGAATGCCAGATCATTTAAGAAAGAAGGAAGCTTTCCTGTACTAGACCCTTGAATTAACCTCACATTGCTTTTCTATATTGCAAAAGCAAACACTTCTCAAGGAATTTGTAAAATCACACTGTGTGACAGAAAATAGAAAGCCTTCTCATAACTCAGTCCTGACAGTGTCTCTTCATATACAACTGCTACTGATTATCGTGTAATTCCAGTACCTCGGCACTTCCTCACACATAACACTATATGGAATTTCCCCAGGTGATCCACGCAGCTTTTTCATACACTTTTATTGCCACAGACCTCAAAGTTAATGGCTTCCCAGCTGTCAGGTAAACTATGCATTAAGTAGTATTTTTTTTTAATTATTTGTCATAATAAAATTAATTATAATTTGTCAAAAAGTACAATAATTTGTCCAAAAAAGTGCCCTCTCACAACTTCCCACCAAAAATGTACACTTGGGAGGAAAAAAAAAGAAGCAATGACAACATTATTTTTGCATTTTCTGCAATATATTCTAAATTTTTAGAATGTTTTGAAATCTAAGCCATTCTAGCCTTAATGGCAGAGATACATTATTAAAATAGGGCACAGTAGGTTTAGATTTAAATGAAACTTGGCCAGTGTTCAAAAGAAAAAAAAAAAAACAAACCTTAAGTAATCCATGGTTGTTCTACACAGCATACTGTAGGGTTTTATTTTCAAATAAAAAAAGAGAGTGATGCCAAAGTCATGGAATGCAGCTGCTCTGATCAACCAAAAATAGATACCAAGCTCCATATCCTCCCTCACAATTAAAATAGGAAAGTAGGACTCAACATAAGTAGGCTGAAGCTAGACAACCACGTTATTCTACTTAAGAATTAAATCACTGTCATCTAGGTGGAAGAAAAGCTGCAGTTTACTGAAGTTGATACAAACTATACTATAGATAATTTATATAAAAGTATAAGGAATGAATAAAAATAATAAACTGGTGAATTTTTCTTGTAAAATTTAGTTACATGAGGCTTTTTGGTTTTTTAATTGTGACATACAAATCAGAGTGCTAACTAACAAGGAACACTAATCAATGTTTATCTTAGCTTTGCAGAAAATGCGAAGAGAGGATTCTGCACAGCTTGAAATGAAACAGAACTACAAGTAATCCTTGGAATGTATTTTAATGTCATTAGATTGAAGTCCAAGCACAAACACAATTAGAAGTTTTTATTGCACTCCTTCCCCAAGCCAAAGCAAGTACTAAAAGGATTAATTATCCCTCCCTCAGTAAGCTTCCAATCCCATATGGCAAAAGTCTTTAGTGGCACATCATCCTTACTTAGTACAGTCATGAGAGTTAACTTGATACTGTCACAAACAAGAGAAGAGACAGGCAAGAAAACTGCCTTTATCGAAAAACTACAGTGCACCGAGTGGTTAGCCACTGAAAAGTGCTGTAGCCCACATGTCACCATCTCATAGAATCACAGAACCATTTTAGTTGCAAAAGACCTTTAAGATTATCAAGTCCAACCGTTAACCTAACACTGCCCAGTCCACCACTAAACCATGTCCCTAAGCACCACGTCTACACGACTCGGATACATCCCCAGGGATGGGGACTCAACCACTGCCCTGGGCAGCCTGCACCAACACTCGATAAGCCTTTCAGTGAAGAAATTTTCCCTAATATCAATTCTAAACCTCCCCTGATGCAACTCGAGGCCA
>NW_010332478.1:4678-6011 GCF_000700745.2 Antrostomus carolinensis | reverse complement strand
CGCCCCGCAAAGGCTCTTTCGGAGCAGCGAGGAACCGTCTCTGGGGGAACATCCAAGTGAATGGAGCGGGAGCGGGTTTGCTCCTTGGCGTGTGAAGGGATGTCGCTTCCATGTGCACGGGGTAACAGCCCGGGCTGAGATCACCAGTGAGCTCTTTCATCTTAATGTGTGTACTTTCGGTTCAGAGAACCACAGAATGGTCTGGATTGGAAGGGACCTTAAAGATCATCCAGTTGCAACCCCCCTGCCATCAGCAGGGACACCTTCCACTAGATCAGGTTGCTCAAAGCCTCATCCAACCTGGCCACAAACACTTCCAGGGAGGGGGCATCCACAGCTTCTCTGGGCAACCTGTTCCAGTGTCTCACCACCCTCACAGTGAAGAACTTCTTCCTAATATCTAAACCTCCCCTCTTCCAGTTTAAACCCATTTCCCCTTGTTCTGTCACTCCCTGCCCTTGTCCAAAGTCCCTCCCCAGCTTTCTTGTAGCTTCCCCTTAAGTTCTTTCTATTTCCATCATTAAAGGGCTGGTCTGCTTAGCTTAACCTTATTCTTACATTTTTAAACTGTGGAAAAATAGAGAATATAGTATAAAGCTCACAGCAAGGCATTTTGGTTTGGTTTTTTTGTCATAATTTAATTGTCCATCTTTTCCTTATGTGTGCTTTAACAAAATTATTATTAGTGTTGGATTCTAGAAATCCAGCCATTTCTAGATGATACTAATGTACATTAACTATTACATAGGTGCATAGTATCTCTGAAAGTGACAGTGGCCAAAAAAAATGTTGTGATGATTTCATGCATGTGTCAAAGCAGAATAAACTCTCTGTTTAAACAGTTCATATTTGAGTCGAAAGACTTTGACAAGTTAACTTTGTGTTGGCAAAGCCTGTGCTGAAAATGACAATGTCTGCCTGTGAATCTTTGGCTTTTTGCAGGATTAATTATCCTTTGCATCTTGGAATCTAAAATAATAAAGCTGGTGTGAACTCTGTATCATGTGAATGTTAAGCTATAGGGAGATAATTAAGTTAATTTTACAAATAGACCTTCAGTTGCCTGGGCTTGGTCTGAATGTAATTTGAATCACTGGGAGATCTGACACTGCATAGTCTCTGTATTAGACCATGGTTGCAAAACTGCTGACATTCAGCTATGTAGTATTTTTTAAATCACTCATTTGTCAAATAGAGGCAGTATTTTTTGGAAATGGATCCTACTGTAAAGCTTTATGTAGCTTGTTGAGTTTTATTTTAAACCCTTTCAGAGTTATTAACTCTGGGTCTTCTCTAGTTAGTGAAGTTAAGTACATTTTTGTCAGTGTCAGTG
>NW_010332478.1:2599-4638 GCF_000700745.2 Antrostomus carolinensis | reverse complement strand
AGTGTGAAGAGATTGAGCTGCAAAACTTATTATTTTCAATAAATTAGGATACCTTGCACACAATATTGTATCTTGCTTAGTTCAGGATACTCAGTGCATGTGTTAAAAGGGTCAGTACCTGCTGAAAATCAGCCTGGTGAATAAATTTGGGCTCGAGTCTACACGTGCACCCAGCAGTGTACTGTGTTGCAGTCTTTATTTGGCTGTTAAAATTAACATTGTCAAAGTTCATGAAACCTAATACAAGAGCTTACGATCAATGATACTTTTCACCTAGTCTGCTGTACTGTGGGCAGAGTAGATCATGTAACTGCAGGGTTGACATGAATGGAAAAGCAGAAGCAGAAAATGAGAACAGATTTTAATTTTCAGCATTGCTTGTTCTTCAGTTGCTCTCGAGTAACGCTGGAGGGAAATTAGAGTTAAATTTGGTCTTAAAAGTAAAATTAGGCTAGTTTATTCACTCCTCATATCTCATTTGAAAACAGATTCTGTAAATGAGGAAGGAGTGAGAAGGTTTTGAGGCTTGTAAAATGTACTGGAGTCTTGCAGAGAGCGTGGAATGTACTTGTGTTACCTTGCTTTTGGTAATTCAGATCCTTAAAATGCATTCTGCGTCTTGGGTGCTCTGTTATCATATAGATGAACAGCACTTTCTATCGAGACAATTTCAAACCAGTTTTTCCAAACACTTAACATTGCTTAATTGTACAAGACTTTTATTTGCATTCATTTATCGCTCTTTTCTATACCCTGCTGTAGGGAGACTTCGCTCACTGTACCTCCTCATATCTTCTACTTTGAGACCTAGAACTTGCCATTTGTACTCTGGTTTGTAGTGTCCCAGATTAAATTTACTGATTTAAGACTGATTCAATCCAGAGGTAACATCTCTCAACGTGTAACGCTTTTTCTGAGGAGGGCTTTGTAGGCCTCCCTCTTTCATATGAGCAGTTACCTGACTGATGTCGTCTGTCAGATTGAGAATACCAGCTCTCTGCCCCTCGCAGGCTGGAGAACATCTCAGCTTCTAACAGCTGAGAGGGAGGGAAAAAAAAATGCTCTTGCAATTCCAGGTGTCTTGTTGGACCAATACTTGCTGAAGATGGTCACCTGGCAAATAGAGATGAAGAAAAAGCAGAGACATTCCATGTGTTTTTTGCCCCAGTCTTTAATAACACTGATAGACCTTGGACTGCTCAGTCCCCTGAGTCAGAGGACCATCGCTGTGGGAACAGTGGACTTTCCATTTTTGAACACTGAAATTGTAAGGGACCAGTTGAATGGTCATAACTCCATGGGGCCTGATGGGATCCACCCCAGGGTGCTGAAGGAGCTGGCAGATGTTATGGCAGAACCTCTCTCAATCATCTTGGGACTGGGGAGGTCCCCGCTGACTGGAAGCTAGACAGCATTATTCCAGTTTACAAGCAAGGCGTGAGGGAGGACACAGGAAACTAGAGACCTGTTAGTCTAACCTCAGCACCTGGAAAAATTATGGAGAAGATGGTACTGGATGCTGTTGAAAGACATTTGAAGAACAGTGCAACCATCAGGCACAGTCAACATGGGTTCACAAAGGGGAAGTCCTATTTAACTGATTTGATCACCTTCTACAATAAGGTCACCTGCCCAGTAGATGAAGGGAAGGTGGTGGATGTCACTGTTCTGGATTTCAGTGAGGCTTTTGGTACCATCCCTTCCAGCATCCTTCTGGACAAGTTGTCCCACTGTGGGATAAGCAGGTACATAGCACATTGGGTGAAGAACTGGGTGAATCACCAGTGGCCTGAGCCCTGAACAAGCTTCCTGGAGAGGTGGTCAATGCCCCGTGCCTGTCAGTGTTGAAGAGGCATTTGGACAACACCCTTCATACCATACCTGAACTTCTGGTCAGCCCTGAAGTGGTCAGGCAGTTGGATGAGATGATTGTTGTACGTCCCTTCCAGCTGAACTAGGCTGTCCTGTTTCACCTCCTCTGTTGTAGCCAACTTCAGTTACATAACCTTTCTGTTCGTTACAGAAGATCAACGAATATT
>NW_010332478.1:0-2576 GCF_000700745.2 Antrostomus carolinensis | reverse complement strand
GCTGCGGAGCTTAGTGCCTCTGAAATGGCTGTAAACTGACAGGAGGTCTGAATGCAGCGGTGAAAACTGTAGGACAGTTAAGGGCAGAGTGAAGAAATACCTTCATACTCCTTCTAAACAGTAGCAAAGGGTCCATGAATGTTTGGAAACCATTTTCCTCTTGTCTGGTGAGGGCCAGAAGCCATCTTCTTTAAATCACAGGAGATTAGGGTGTTGGCCTGAATAGATCATTGTTTTTCAAACCCTGTGAATATTGTTGGTGTGAATTTTTTTAGCAGGACATAGAGTTTCTGTGGTGAATGGTTAGTTGGTACTAGGTCAGGTGTTTGAGTTGGATTTTCACGTGGGAATATTTGGTCCACTGGGTCAGAACTGTAACTGTGATTATGGAATAATCTCGTGTTTTGCATGATATTGGTGTTAATTCATTAATATCCAGATTTTACAAAACATACTCATAGATTTAGGCTATAAAGTGAGTGTAATTCTCAAAAAACCTGTGTTTTTTGGTCACATCTTTTCAGTGGTCTGATACTCTGTCAGTCATGTTTGGAACATCCAACTGTGTCTTGTGAATGAGGCATTTTGCAAGGCAGAATTTAATTATGCAACCTTAATGATGGTGCTGCAACAAAGTGTTGAAAGATTTGTGGTAGTTATTTTGTCTATTTTTTTTCCTTTTTGCAACACTTGGTTAATTCTGATTAGATTGTAGAATACACCTAATGAGAGATCTCGCTAATTAATTTCTTTGTACATAAAAACTTGTTGGTGTTTTCATGTTCATTTTGTTTATACTGAAATATTATGTTTGGATTTTGAAGGATGAGGCTGGCAGGCTATGGTTGGGTTGGGTTGGCGTGGCTTGTTGCAACCTCACTCAGCATGAAGTTGTGAAATTTCTTTCCATAGATGTTTGGTGTTAATGGGAACAAGTTCATAATGACATCATAAAATGTGTCATTTTCTTCTGCCCTTTTTCTTTGGATTCGATTTTATAAGTGGAGCGTTTTTCTTTTTTTGTCAGTTTGTGTTTTTGTTGTTAATTTCTTAAAGTAATCAGATGGATTTTTGTATGGGAATGCTTGAATCCCCATCAGTTTACAAAACTTTTAAACTCTAAGCAACTGTACTGTGTTGCTAAAGGCTTGAGTTTCAAATCAAATCAAAATAAAGAATTCTGTTGCATGCTTTTGTGACATATTCTGCTCTGGAGCCTTTGTAATAAGGTAGAACTTGTCACAGACAGTATGTGGAACTTTTTGTTTTCTTTTAAAGGAAGATCTAGACCAGACTTTATTGAGATGTTACTGTAAATCATGATATGGAAGAATTAATTCCTTAATATTATTAGTTGTTTAATAAAAATGAATTGTTTAGTAAAGAATTAATTACTTAATATTATTGCTTGTTAATATATGTGATCTCTGTGTAGGTCCCTTCCAAATCCCCTCCACCAACTGGCAACAGAAGCAGGACATCTTCATTTACAGATCAGAATGATGAAGGCACTTTAACACCAGACAAAGAGGTCAGTTGAGAAATGGGTTTTTTTTCCATTTTTCAACTTTAAAAATTGTGTTCTTGATTAACTTTTTTTTTTGATTCCTCAATCTCAGTATTTTATGTGCATTTATATATATATATATATATGAATAGTTTAATTTTTAGGTTAAATATTCAACTATTTAATATTAGTAAAACTGACCTTGTAGGTGTAGTGGTTAACCCCCAGATTAGGAAACCTTTTAAGTCCTTCTTCAGGTCTTAAAAATCTTACCCCTGAACAGAACTCAGTGAGATCATGGGACAGTAGTTACATTCAGAGAGACTAACTTTGTTTTTTATGCCCCTTTTGGTTGCAAAGTTGAGGGAATCCAGTTAACTGCACAGGTAACTTGAGGTGGATAAGCCTCAAGGTTTAAACTGAGCCCTTGTGAATGTTTCTAACCATACCAGTAATAATTATCAAATTGGAACACCACCAGCCTCTTAAAAAAATAAAAATTAAAAAAAAAAAACCCAAACAAAACCAAACAACAAACCAAACTGAGTCTAAATTATCAGTCATAAAATATAATTTAAATCACTATCAGGAACAAAGAGAGGAGGTAATTTGCACTCATGTCTTTTCATGTTGAGTATTATGTCTTTTTTGAAGTGGCTTGATTAAAAAAGAAAACAAACAAACAAACAAAACAACCCCATGACCTGGTGAGTGTGAAAATAAAAAGTGGTAAAGTGTGGAACTTCTGTGATTCTGTGAGCTTTGTCAGAGGAAATGTTGAGTTCCTGATCAGAAAATTCAGTTGATGGGTTTTGCTACAAAAAAAGATGTTTTCTTGTGGTGGGACAATCCACTTTAAATTTTAACACCGTATTTTCTTCAGGAGATGATCTTCTATACCTGAAATTTGTCTTAGATTCCACTATGAATGCTTCCAGTGATTACAACTTGGCAGTTTGCTTCCTGCAATGATAATAGAAATGAAAGGAACTGCACCTCATGACTTTGTTTTGTATTTTGGAAATACAGTATTGAATTTTCTAATAAATGTGTATTTTCTCTACTGCTT
>NW_010332477.1:22764-32416 GCF_000700745.2 Antrostomus carolinensis | reverse complement strand
TGAGGATGCAGTATGGGAAGAAAGAAGAAGAGCAGTCACTGCTGTGTATGGGCTGGGCTCCCTGGCAACAGCAGGGAGTTCCGAAAGCCTTTCTGGAGCCTGAACAGCCCAAAATATTCCTGGGATGTTGCATGAAGGACTGAGAAATTGCCCAGGCAGGGAAGAGACCTTTAGGCCTTGGTGAAACACAGACACACGTTGGACACGGCTTCTCTTTGTGAGATCCCCCGTCAGCACTCGCCCCGCTGCTGCACGACCTCCAGCAAATTGCTGCTTTGTGCCTCGTTCCTTCTGAACCAGCGAATGTCCATCCCTGCCGTGGAGCAGGCGAAACAGAATCAGGGTGAGCTCCAAGGTGATCAAAGTGTTATTAAATAAAATGGTACCTGTGGTCTGTCTCACCTTCTGGTGCTTTTGGCTGCCAGCTGATGGCAATTTCCCAGCAGCATCGTTAGAAATTTCCAAGGATTGCATCAGGCCGGGGATTCTCGCATTGGTTACAGAAGGGGAGGATGAGACATGGTGTAGTAAGAGTTGCTGTATCTCAGCTCGTGCTCAGAGAGGGTTTTCTGAGGTTTTTTTTTCCTACTACAGCACTGGGGCTTGTACAGGGCTGTGGTGGTTTCACCGGGACAGCGATGCCTGTCTGCCTGCCTCTCAGCTGCTGCTGGCTGATTCTACAAGCCCTTGAAAAGCTGCCTGATGTCATTTGGGAGGTTACTGCTGCCCATCTTCCCAGGGACTGTGAATATCAGGGGTTTGTCTAACCTACAGCTTCTGGCTTTCAACCTGAACTAGTGCGGTAGCTTTGATGCAACTCCAAAGAACACAAAGCCGCAGTGCTGCCTTGTTTCAGCAGCAATTTTCTCATGTCCTTGTTAAAACCCTGCAGTTGTCCTACCTTCCTACTGCTTCTTCCACTGCTCACCACCTATGTTTTGAGTTTCAGAAGACCAAACGCAGAGATGAATCTCACAAAGTACCAGTTGCCTCCAGTTTCCCAGCTGGATGGGTACAGCTTGTTCGTTGCTTGGAGAGTAAAATATGCACCTAAAATCCTACCAGTTCAGCTTGGATTTGCTCAGAGAGGAGTGCTGGAACAGCTACTGACCTAAAGTGGTGGTGTATTTTGACCAGGTAAGAGCTTGGTATGTCATGTTCATATGGTCCTCTCACACAGGGTGGAGCCTGGGTTGTCTACAAGTCCTGGCTGTGAGGACGTGAGGCTATCTGCCCAACACTGGTTGTGGGACCTCATGGAGAGATGTGCTAGAAGGTGGCACCAGGGTGTGTGTGAAGCATCTGGGCTGTTCTCGGGGCAGATCTGTGGGTTGCTCAGTGCCCTCTTGAGGTCTGTGGGTATCCTGCTCTCCTGAGAGCTGGCTGCGTGTCCCCAGAGTGGGCAAGTCTTGTCAACAGTCTTTGAGCAGGTCTAGTCCCCATGTCAGGGTCAGTGTCTCTGATATTCTTCACTCCTTACACTTCCCAGAGAGCATCAAGCCTCTATTCAGGTGAAGTCCTCTTGGAGGAGGGTCTTTGGAAGGAGCAGAAAGACCTTGTTGGTAGATCGGTGTAGGGCCTGGACTCTGGACTCAATCCCAAATGCAGTGAAGGTATGAAACTGTAATGCAGAGCGTGGGTTTGGACTCCACACAAGCCTGTTGTCTTCTGGGCAGCAGCAGGAGCTGGGGCTGTTCCCATCCCTGGGATTTCAGCTCCCCCAATGGCTGGGAGCAGGAGTAACTGCCTGTCTCATATGTACAAGGATTTCCAATCTGGAAAATCGGTCCTTGAAACTTTCTAGACATCTCTAAGCAGTAAGCCTGTATGTTACCATCATTCTCACGCTGAAGGCAATGCTGACCTTTCCCAGCCTCTGTAAATCAAGCAGCTGTACCTATTAGAACACATCAGTCAACTATATTGCTGCATCTTGAATTTTTAATGATTTTTTCCAACTAAAAAGAGTACACGTCTCAAAATATTTGCTTTAAGTGGATGTTACTATGCAGTTTTTTTCCATTTTCTTTTCTATTGACTGGGGAACATTTTAAGTAAATATTTGAGATAAGCCATTTTTATTAATAACAGATCTTGGAAAACCCTTTTTGCCAGTAGTATTAAGCATGCAGATATTTTTCCTGCTAGCCTGGTACCTGCTTGGGTTTTTGTTTGTTTGTTTTTGGTTTTTTAGGTGATCTCACTTTCATGCTTTTCACCAACCAGCTAGAACAAGTCCTGTACGATGTTTGTCATTTTAAAATAGGCCCTATCAGGTTCTCAGTGTACACAAACTCCACAGAAACCCACTGGCCAGGGATGAACCCTGTTGATACAGCACTGCCGAGCTGAGTGTGTCCTTCTCCTACCAAGCTGTACCAACCAAAGGTCTGTATTTCAGAACACAGCTCACAGCTCAAGTTCAGTTCATTACTCAAGTTGAATTGGTCTCAACACCTAAATTAACCAGTTTGCTTCACAGATCTGGCAGTTGATATAGTAACCAGTTTCTTGTTAATTTTTGTTCCAACTGGGATATCATATCAAACATTAATCCTTTCATTTTAACACAGTATACATTTGAAGCTGAATTGAGATACTTTGAAATCTTAATAGTTTCTCCCACCCAGAATCTCCAAGTTTTACACATTCCTTTTGTGTAAAATCAGCGCTTTTCTATTACATGTCATGAAGTTCTTCTAAAAATAAAAGTTTGCTTTGAATATGGGGTCAGAGACCTGCTGACTGTCTCGCTTGCATTGAAGTGTTACTAGTGTCTTTGGTATGCAGTATACCTCGTTATATTTAAAATACAGCAACCTTGGCTTCGGGATCCTTTTGTTTCCATATTTTACCAGTTATGATGTCATTAAGGATAACTAATGTTACTGACTCATTTGCCAGGTGCTTTGAGATCTTGGAGCTCAGTTTTGTTATTTACTGCTGCACTGAGAGGCCGAGTTGTGAACCTTGAAGGCTGCAGAAACACATACATCAGGAATGCTTTGAATTTCAGTTTTAGCATCATAATGCAAGAAAGACGCAAGTGTTGTTTGGTTGGTTGTTTTTAAAAAAGTATTGTAAAACTCTTCTACTGACTAGGATTTTATGTCGTTCTCTGATCCTGTTTTACCAGCTGTCTCCCTTCCACGTGGTGCTTTCTCCAGCCATGATGGATGGATGAGCTGTGGTGGGGCTGGGTGAGCATCCCCATCCCTGCAGAGACACGTGGATGAGGCTCATCGAGATCTCCTTCCCGGTAAGGAAAAGAGCAGATCCTGCTTGGCATGATGAGCTGGTGTAGCAGTAGGATTTGAGAAGCAGGATTTGTCCAGTGTAACAAAAAAAAACCCCAACAAAACCCAGACTTTTATAAAAACCCCAGCTACGGGTAGAACAAAAATTCCCCATGACTCAGGGAGAAGGTCTGCGTGTGAGAGGCGTAGCCGGGGAAGTGAGCTGGGCTGTAACGTTCCTCCTGCTCTGGCGATCAGCTGAAATACCTGTTTTAACCTGGCAGTGAACCGGGGAACCTGTGGGTTGTGTTTGGCTGGAACATCCTGACCCAGACCTCTGCAATGGTCCATTGGTAACGGCGGTAGCCCTGGTACGTGGAAGTTGAAGGGGGCTCCAGGGAAATCAAGGATTTGTCTAATGGGATTATGCCCATCCCTGGAACTGGGGCTGGCAGAGCTCTGAGTCTCCTTGCTCGAGCTTGAAGAAGCCAGGTCCCACCACATCCTACTCCCTCACCAATCTTTTCTTCAAAAAACATTTTGGGTGTCATTTGAAGAAGGATTTTTGTTGTAGTGCTGGGGGGAAACTGCACTGGTGCATGTGGGGAGCTCACCCCAGCGCCAAGGGCAGAGCTCGGCCTCCACCACGCAGCTGGAGCCATGAGTGGCCATCGGATGCTCACATCAGGTGTTCTGTCCCTCATGGAGATGTGGGATTTCCACCTTTGTGGGTCCATCTGATTCTTTCCAACAGGAGAACAAGTGTCGGTGGCTCTGCTGTAACGTGGTGTGACAGTGAGCTGCTTGTGTTCCTGCATGGTGAGAGCTGCAAGCACCAGCTGGAGCAGGGACACCAGTGTCAGGCATCTCCTCAGGTATGAAACCTCTCCCCAGGTCACCTCCTTCACATTTCGGAAGCTTCCCAACTATCTTCCTTGGAAATACTGTCATTTTACGAGGACAAGGGAAATAGGTTGATGTGCGTGGGGCAGAGCACAGTCCTGATGGTTCCATTTCTGAAATGCAGCCCCATCCCACCACTACCAGTGACGGGGCTCCCTGCCACCCCCAAGTGACCTGGGGACAGGTCTGGGTCTGGTGGACACCCACAGATGCTGCTGCAGCCCCGGTGGTGGGGTCACCTCCTGAGAGAAACGAACAAAGAAATAAATAAAAACCCCAAACCAAGGGGGGGGAAGAAAAAAAAAGAAAAAAAAGAAAGGAAAAAGTTGTGCTGGGGGTTGGTGCTGCCTCTGCGGCACAGCGATGACATCAGTGTCGCCATGGAGACTAAATCTGCACTTAGGTATGGTGAGCGCCCTGAGCTTGCGGCTGCCAAGGAAACCCGCCCGAGCTCCGGCACACAGCCACCGCGGCAGCCCCGGGGCCTTCCTCCTCCTCCTTTTCCTCCTCCTCTTCCTCGCCCTGCCCTGCTGCCGAGGGGCTCTGGGCTGCACGCTGTTCCCTGTCCCTCGTGGAACTTAGTTGGTGAAATCTTCCATTTTTCATCTCTGCTGCTGACCCAGCAGCTCCAGCTCGTCCTGGGAGTGACGAAGGAGAACTGCCATCACCAGAGACATGGGGACACAGGGGCTCTGCGACCGGCCATTGCCAGCACCACAAGTCACCTCCTGTCCATTGATGGGCTCCAGCGTCTTCATGGAGGCCCAAAGAAAGCTGTTGGCCTCCACCTGCTCATGAGTGAAGTTCCTTTGGTTTTTGGGGGCCTGATTTGGACCCACAGCAGGCTCAGGAGTCACAGGGAGCCCAGCCTTGTAGGTGGCCCCTTCCTGTCCCAGGGGGGCACCAGCCACAAGGCGTGACATGGCCCCATCCCCATGGCAGCGAGAGGCTGGAGGGGTGACCCATGGAGGAGAAGGTGGGTAGGACATTTCACATTCCCCCGTGGCTTGAAATGCAGCACAAAGCAAACCCATCTGCAGATGTTTCTTTACTGGTAGAACATGTCAGCACAGGCTGGGTCTGTGTCTTTTTTTTCCCTTGTGATTCAGGTTAAAAACCTGTGAGTGTCTCAATATCAGGGACCACCCCCCAAGGAGAATTAGGGGAGTTCATGAGATGAAGCAACACTGTTTATCCTCCCCCACCACCACATTTCCCCTCGCTTCATCAGTACAAGTGAGGAACTCCTCCTCAACTTTGGTTATGCCCTTGAAATCCACTGATTACAGACAAGAGCAGTCATTAGTCACCAGAGTGAACCCATGGGCTAATGAGCAGTGATTGAAGTTGGGAATAATATTTGATGAGAGATTTGGGTCTGAATAAAGCCCCGATTTCAGTGCTGTGCTCAGCTGAAGCCATGCCACAGCCTGGCCAAGTGTGAGCAGCCTGACCAGTGCTCCCACAGCAGCTTGGACAGCCCAGGAGGATCCCAAAGGCCTCTCCAGCATCGCTGAAGGTCAGTTGGTGGCTGCTGGCCAAGGGGGTCTGTCCTGACATGAATTCACCTCCAATGAAATTGTATACTCCAAATCCCATGAACGTTGAGGGAAAAGGATCTTTTTCCGTGTATTTTAAGGCAGGCCTGAGTGGGTATTAAGCAGCCTGTGGATTTTTGTTTGTTTTCAGTTCTGAAGTGGATACAGAGCAGGGGCTTAAAGGCTCCGGTGATTTATTGTAGCAAATCATGTCACCGCATCGCTTCAAACGCGGCAGCGGCCGGCCCTGTGCAACCCCAGCGAGACCCTCTGAGGTACTGCACGAGCTCTTATTTTAGAACTTGGGGGTTTGGATCTTGGTCAAACTGTTGTTATTTCAGAGAAAGAAAGAAAGAAAAAAAAAAAAAGAAAAAAAGAAGGACCAAGCCGTCTGAAAGAGAAACATCTGCTGGCGCGAGGGACAGCTGGCTGATGGGATCCGGGGTCTGCCAGTAATCGGGCTCCAAGATCTGCTGCTGCTGAGAGCGCGGCTGAGATGAACAAGCTGAAGGGAAGGGAAAAGGACAAGGGAAGGGAAAAGGGGAAGGGAAAAGGGAAAGGGAAGGAAAAGGGAAGCAAAAAGGAAAAGGGGAAGGAAAAGGGAGGGGAAAAGGAGAAGGGAAGGGAAAAGGGAAGGGAAAGGAGAAGGGAAGGGAAAGGAGAAGGGAAGGGAAAGGAGAAGGGAAGGGAAAAGGGAAGGGAAAGGAGAAGGGAAGGGAAAGGAGAAGGGAAGGGAAAGGAGAAGGGAAGGGAAAGGAGAAGGGAAGGGAAAGGAGAAGGGAAGGGAAAGGAGAAGGGAAGGGAAAGGAGAAGGGAAGGGAAAGGAGAAGGGAAGGGAAAGGAGAAGGGAAGGGAAAGGAGAAGGGAAGGGAAAGGAGAAGGGAAGGGAAAGGAGAAGGGAAGGGAAAGGAGAAGGGAAGGGAAAGGAGAAGGGAAGGGAAAGGAGAAGGGAAGGGAAAGGAGAAGGGAAGGGAAAGGAGAAGGGAAGGGAAAGGAGAAGGGAAGGGAAAGGAGAAGGGAAGGGAAAGGAGAAGGGAAGGGAAAGGAGAAGGGAAGGGAAAGGAGAAGGGAAGGGAAAGGAGAAGGGAAGGGAAAGGAGAAGGGAAGGGAAAGGAGAAGGGAAGGGAAAGGAGAAGGGAAGGGAAAGGAGAAGGGAAGGAAGGAAAAGGAAAGGAGAAGGGAAGGGCAAGGGAAGGGAAAAGGGAAAGACAAGGGAAGGGAAAGGGAAAGACAAGGGGAAGGGGAGGGGAAGTGAAGGGCCAGGGAGATGTCAGCAGCAGCACAGCACACAGGAGCTGGGCTGCCAGCAGGGAGGTCACCCCCACCAAGGGCACACTGCAGTGGCTGCAGAGCAGGCGCCTGAGGGGGAGCGTTGCCTCACATCGCTTCTATTTTTGGGGGAAAAAAGACACAATTTACCAGGAGGCAGAACTGCAGTTCAAGGAAAGCCCAACTCGCTGCTTGAACTCTAAAAGATGCTTTAAAAAAAAAATCCGACAAATTTGCAGTAAAATCACTCAGTTTTACACAGCTAGGGTAGGAGCAAAAGCCATTAACTAATAGCAAATCTCTGGAGAAAATGAAGGACTTTTTTTAGGCCTGAATTTTTGAGACTAATTATGGAATTATTGATATCCTTTCAAAATAGTTATGACTTTTACACAGTACCGGGTTTCCACTACCTGATTTCTGGTCACCAGAGAGGAGCGTAGTCACGGGGAAGTGACTCACGGCTGTCTGTGGTTGAAATTAATGAGATATTTATCTAGAAATATCAGTCAGTGGTTTTTCTTTGTAGTTGGGACAATAGAAAATTGGAAATCATTGCTGAGGACAATGGTGCCCTCGCTGTGATGGTTGCAGGGACTGCAGGATCAGCTCTGGTAAGTGTAGGGTCAGATGAGTGATGAGTTTTAAGGCTGAAAAACACCATTCTGAATGTTCAGGCCAACTTGCTGCAGGATGCAATCTGGTTTGCTCCCTAATTCTTGTGATAACCCCACAGGTTGTGTTTATTGGGGAGAGAAGGGACAAAGGACATGATGAGGAAAAACAGAAATAAGCTGTGGGACCTTGGGATGGGACTTTTTTTTAAAAAAAAATTGTGGTATTTTTTTAATGTGCCACAGAAAGCCCTTCCACATCCTGCATCATCTTCTCTGTAAGCAAGAGCTCTTACAGGAGAGCCCAGCTTTAAATATACATGGAAGAGAAATCCTTCCCCTGCCTGTGCCTGGAGTTACCCAGCCCCTCACTTTTCTGGAGAGAAACCTCAGTGGCAGTGTGAGCAGAGAGCTGTGTTTGCTGGGCTGCTTCAAAGCCCCATCCTGCCAGCCAGATTTTGATCAAGAGGAAACATCAGCATTTCAGAAGCTTCTCCAAAAAGACACGGAGGCTGCTCAGCTCCCCTGCGTCACTGGGGCTGTTTTTATCCGTGGATTTTCCGGCACGTTTAGCAGAGCTGGGTCGCCCAGGAGGGACCCTGGCAGAATCTCCCCTCTGAGTGACTCACGCTCACACATCATGGGAATCCGGGCTGGCTTCGCACACTGCACTTTTCAACTCTGATTCATGCCACCCCGGGAGAGTAAATAAGGCAACTCCACACACTTCTCGGCTGTGATGAGTTGCCTTCCTACTGAAAAGGTGTCCGGGCAAATGACGCTGTCAGTGAATATTGTCACCTATAACTTACCCAGTGATTTCCTAAATAGGGCAAAACGTCTCTCCGCGTGTGCGTCAGGAGCCTCGTTGCAGCCCAGGGTACCTGCTGTCTTGCACATTGCAGGAGGTCTTTACTAAACAGAGGATGCTGGGCTAATTTCAGTGAGATCTGTCGCAGGTTTGCTAAAGCCTGGGGGCATATATTGGCAATCTAGGGCTGTCACTTTTCAGGCTGTCGCCACAGATCACTTCAGAAGGGTGATTGAAAAATGCAAAGAGCCTCATTTGTCTGGATGATTCCCAAAAGCAGGGGAAGCCAGGTCACTGCTGCAGAAGGTGTTACTTGATGTGTTTAGCACCATAGAGACAAAAATCAGGAGCAGATTTTTTTTTTTAATGGGATCTAAATGAATTATGTATCTAAATCAGTTGTTTGGGGAAAAAACTCCAGCTGTTCTTACTGGTACCTGAATGGTGGCGAGTCACCAAATTACATCCTTGGGTCAGGGAAATGGGTAGCTGGATAACTAGATGTCTAGTTGCTTGTTAAGCCAGTGAAGCAATTCAGCTAAAAGGGCTCATGTACAGGTCAGATGATTTCTTTGGCATAATTTTGCTGTAATCCTGGCTTGTGGCTTTGGCTAAGAAAGTCCAAGGAAAGCCCCTGGGTGCTCCTTGCATCTCCTGTTCAGCCTCCGCAGCCGGCGGGGGCCAGCAGCAGCGGCAGCCCCTGCCCTGGGTTAGCTCTCGTAGCTCCCACTGGCACATGACACTGCAAACCCAGTGACTCAGCAGGAGTATCTGCAGAAATCATCAAAAGAAGGAAGCTTTAAACATTTCCTGATAGCAGATTGTGAATTTGTGCTTTTTATTTAGCCTGATCTGTTGTTAAAAAGACCACGTAGACATTGGTCTGTTCCTGGGGGAAGCTGGCATTGCAGGTGATTTTTCTGATTGCAGGTTCACCAAACAGAGGGGCAAAAGTTACTGAATAAGCATTAAATGAATCACGTGCTTAATTCCCAATGAATGCCAGCTGCTCCTGTTCTTTCCTTCCTTCGACTTTAATAAAGATCTCAGTCTTATCCTCAAACCTGCAAGAGAGAAATATCCAGGGCAGCGTGGTTAGTGCACGCTGTGCCACCGCTCATGTTGCTGTTGTATTGTCTTTCTTTCAAAATAAAGAAAGAAGGAACCCCCCCCTCATTTGATTACATGTTCTGTTCTTTCCTCCAGGCTTGTCAACGTGGAGCACAGAGATTGCTTAATCTGTTCTTGTTATTTAATTACGTGACTACGGTACGCGGCTCT